>NC_077230.1:390734432-390956932 GCF_027887165.1 Monodelphis domestica
TGCAGCTTGGCTCTCTTTACCTAATCTTAGCTCTCGCCTCAGCTGCCTTCCCTCTAAAGTGGATTAAGCATCCCAGAGAGTTCTTTTCCCCAGGAATTGAGTGGCATTGATCTGCTGACTGGTTAGCAGGCCGTCTACAGATAACAGGGGGCTGGGCAGGGGCTTCTTTTCACCAGCAATGGGCTGCAATCAATAAACTATTAATAACTGCAAAGGTTTAGGGAGAGATCAGTGTAATGCAGGTTAGCGGCAGGAGTTTACCAGCACTGATGGCTTCTCAGAGGGGCAAGTCATTATGTTATTGCAGACAAAAGTACACGGGGATCAGATAGCCTGAGCTGAGCCTTGGCTGATCATGATAAGGTCCAAAGGAACAGGGCTGGACTTTGGAGGCAGCAGTGGCCGTGGAAGCCCCAACGTGGGTATGCAAAGGGTATGGGGGAGCTGTGCTGGCTCTCGGGACACCGATATCTATTTTACTGGACAATTGCCTCTCCGTCATAGGTTTTGAGAGTAGGAAGGGGACTGAGAATATAGGACGTCACATGTAAAACCCAGAGGAATTGCGTGTTGGATACGGGAGGGGAGTTGGAAGAGGGCAGGGAAAGAACATGAACCTTGTAAACATGAGAAAATATTTTAAATTAATTAGTTAAATAAAATTTTCCAAATCTTAAAAAAAAGAATATAGGATGTCAGAGCTGGGAGAGAGCTTAGAACAGAGAATGTCAGAGCTGGGAGAGACCTTAGAACAGGGAATGTCAGAGCTGGGAGAGACCTTAGAACAGAGAATGTCAGAGCTGGGAGAGACCTTAGAGCAGGGAATGTCAGAGCTGGGAGAGACCTTAGAGCAGAGAATGTCAGAGCTGGGAGAGACCTTAGAACAGAGAATGTCAGAACTGGGAGAGACCTTAGAGCAGAGAATGTCAGAGCTGGGAGAGACCTTAGAGCAGAGAATGTCAGAGCTGGGAGAGAGCTTAGAACAGAGAATGTCAGAGCTGGGAGAGAGCTTAGAACAGAGAATGTCAGAGCTGGGAGAGACCTTAGAACAGGGAATGTCAGAGCTGGGAGAGACCTTAGAACAGAGAATGTCAGAGCTGGGAGAGACCTTAGAGCAGGGAATGTCAGAGCTGGGAGAGACCTTAGAGCAGAGAATGTCAGAGCTGGGAGAGACCTTAGAACAGAGAATGTCAGAACTGGGAGAGACCTTAGAGCAGAGAATGTCAGAGCTGGGAGAGTCCTTAGAATGGAGAATGTCAAAGCTGGGAGAGAGCTTAGAACAGAGAATGTCAGAGCTGGGAGAGCCCTTAGAACAGAGAATGTCAGAGCTGGGAGAGACCTTAGAGCAGGGAATGTCAAAGCTGGGAGAGACCTTAGAGCAGAGAATGTCAGAGCTGGGAGAGACCTTAGAACAGAGAATGTCAGAACTGGGAGAGACCTTAGAACAGAGAATGTCAGAGCTGGGAGAGACCTTAGAGCAGAGAATGTCAGAGCTGGGAGAGAGCTTAGAACAGAGAATGTCAGAGCTGGGAGAGCCCTTAGAACAGAGAATGTCAAAGCTGGGAGAGACCTTAGACCAGAGAATGTCAGAGCTGGGAGAGACCTTAGAACAGAGAATGTCAAAGCTGGGAGAGACCTTAGACCAGAGAATGTCAGAGCTGGGAGGACCTTAGAACAAAGAAGGTGAGAAGTGGGAGAAGATGTAGGTCTCAGAATGTCAGAACGGGCAGAGGACTTAGTATGTTAAATCTAGAGGAATATCAAGAAGTCTACCCTTCTTCCCAGTTTCAGGAATTCATTCTATACTGTTGTTAGAGGACCTTTTCTGAGTTTGAGTGCCAAGAGGGCAAATTCATGCTGTCTTTGAGCCCCTATATTATCAGAGAGAGTTGAGGGAGAAAGTGCTTTCTTTGGGTGGCTGGTCAGAAGGATGAGGCATGCAAAAATGTCCTTGGGTGCTGGGAAGAGGGGGATCAGAGCTCCCAGAGTGCTGGCTCTGCAGTGTGCCATATCTTCGCCAACACTGCTCTATGCCATCCCTGATGGAGCATCCTGGTGTCTACTTCAAGACCTCTGATTTGGGAGGGATTTGGGATATGACAGGTCCAAAGAACCTTGCTGGTCCCTTTTCCACTCCAAAAGATCATCCACCCTAGAGAATGCCCAACCAAGAGTACTCAAGACTGGGGTCTTGGTGAATAGTTACAGGGAAGGCCCTGATTGTCAATCAGGAGGTCTGTTTCTAAGGTTAGGGTCATCCTTACACAATGGTGGTTAGACAGTAAACTCTTTGAAGGCAGGGACTGCTTTCATGTTAGTATATGTAGTACCCAATATGGTACCTGGAACATAGGCAATTTAACATGCTCGTTGAATGAATGAATTGCAGGAACATTTCTAACTTCCTTTAAACATCCCGGATTCATCTGATTTAGGAGCTAAGCAGAGCTGGCCCTGGTTAGTAGTTGGATGGGAGATATCAGGTGCTGGAGGCTTCTTAGTGAATGGTGTAGCCCAGTGGGGAGAGAGCTGAGTTTGGACTTAGATGACCTAGGTTCAAATCTGGCCTCCTTTGCTTGCTCCCCCTGGTGTGAATGTAGACAAGTCTCTTCGCCCATCTATGCCTCCATATCATGATGTGTAAAATGAGGGGCTGGTACTAAATGACCTCTGAGGTTTCTTCTTGACTGAAATCTATGTGCCTGTGATCTTAAGGAGGCCAGTTTGATGAGGACACAGAATGCCTGAAGGGAAGTAACTGAGCAATAGGATAAAACTCATTCTCTGTCTATTGTCCAAGAATCTCTCCAGCCTCTTCTAGAGCATGTTTCTATTTCTATCCTGTACAACCCCTCAGGGTAACGAGTCCCCTACGGTTACTCCCCACCGAGTAAAGTAGAACAGCCTTTGATTTTCTGAAAGCCACGTCCATCCAGCTTCCTGGGGAGGCCCTTGCTCTAGTATCTGGGGTTTGGCGAGCAGGCCTATGTTCACTCGCTTCTGAATACCTTTCATGGTTTTGCAGACTTTGATCGCATTCTCTTTGTCTTCTCAGAGGAAAGAGTCCTAATTTTTTTGGACTAAAAATGGTGACTTTTCTTTCTTTATATTTTCCTAGGAGGTGATGGGAGGGGGGAAAGGCTGAAGTGCTGGGAAACTGTCTGCTCTCTTAAATAGGTTAACCCTGTCCCCAGCAACCTTTGCATGGCTCATTGGCTTAGCCGACCTCTCAAAATGATCACAAATAGAAATTAATGAGCGTTCCCTGTTTGTTGGTCTTCCTCATCCCACTCTTAAGTAGACATTAAGTGGTACGTGAGAAACAGAAAGTAATGGAAAGAGTCCTGAACTTGGAAGTCAGAGACCTGAATGCTAGTCCTGATTCTTTATAAACAGCTGGGTTCTTTTGAGCCTCAGTTTCCACATCTGTGATACAATTATTTGTTTTTTTTTTTTGTAAGACGATGAGTGTGTGTTATGTAATTACTAAATGCAAAACATCAGGCTAGGTGCTGTTGATAACAGGGACACAATGGAGTGGAAGGATGGGTGGATTTAGAATAACAGAATCTGGGTTCGAATCCCATGTACTAACAACTTGGGTGTCTTTGGGTGAGACAATCTCTGCTTCCTCAATTGAGTAGGGGTGGACAAGATGGCTTTAGAAGTTTCTTTCAGCTTTAAGTTAATGATTCAGTCATAGTCTTAAGGAACATTTATTTATAAGGAGAGAAAGGACAAGTCCACATATAATTGTGACCAGGGGTGTGTTTGTAAATACTTAACAACTTGATCTCTGGGGTGGAAGTGGGATAATATATTTGACACACTCTTAAGTTTAATCTGCATTCCTCTATTTTTTCCTCCCTTCATCCTTTCTATCCTTTGGTTTCCTTCCTTCCTTCCTTCCTTCCTTCCTTCCTTCCTTCCTTCCTTCCTTCCTTCCTTCCTTCCTTCCTTCCTTCCTTCCTTCCTTCCTTCCTTCCTTCCTTCCTTCCTTCCTTCCTTCCTTCCTTCCTTCCTTCCTTCCTTTCTTCCTTCCTTCCTTCCTTTCTTCCTTCCTTCCTTCCTTCCTTCCTTCCTTCCTTCCTTCCTTCCTTCCTTCCTTCCTTCCTTCCTTCCTTCCTTCCTTCCTTCCTTCCTTCCTTCCTTCCTTCCTTCCTTCCTTCCTTCCTTCCTTCCTTCCCCCCCTCTCTTTCTTTCTTTTTCTTTCTTTCTTAACAGGGTTGAGTGACTTGCCCAGAGTCACACAGTCAGGAAGTGTCTGAGATAAAATTTGAAATCAGGTTCTCCAAACTCCAGGTATGGTACTGTATCCTATTCGTTGAGCTTCCTGGCTGCCCCTTTCCAACACTTCAACTTAGACTGACTCCTGGACTACTTTGTTGGGTGAGTGAAAAGAGCTGACTCGTTTCCTAGTTTCTGGAGAGACTAGTTTCCATATTGGAGGAGGCTGAGGTGGTTGCTCACCGCTGGCCTTCCTGGCTGAGGACTAGCATAGGTATTTTCTCTAACCTCTTTCACATTTCTCTACTTTATTTCCCCTCTATTTTGTAAATAAATTTCTGACTTGAGATATAATAAATATTGGCGACCACATAATTTCATAAAATTATTATTGCCCAACCATTAATTTTCACCTTTACACTAAGCAAGTCATTTACTCTTTCTCAGAATCAAGTTTCCTCACCTATAAAATGAGGATAATTATACATACATATGTATCCACATATACATGTACCTATGAATTATCTATTACATTTACATAGATTTTATTGCAAATGTCCACATATATACATGTATACATACATGCATATAACACACATAGTGTTGTGAATTTTAGACTTACTCCACTTTGCTTAGTCTTTGGAATTCTAGCAACCAGGAATGTATACACCCCCACTTAAGGATTAACTGTACATTGGTACATGTGAGAAACAGGAAGTGATGTAAAGAACTGCTTTAGGGGGCAGCATGGCATCTTAGTGGATTGAGAGCCAGGCCTAGAGACGGGAGGTCCTAGGTTCAAATCTGGCCTCAGACACTTCCCAGCTGTGTGACCCTGGGCAAGTCACTTGACATCCATTGCCTAGCCCTTACCACTCTTCTGCCTTGGAGCCAATACACAGTATTGACTCCAAGACGGAAGGTAAGGGTTTAAAAAAAAAAAAAAGAACTGCCTTTATAGTTCACTTTACTTCCTGTGAGTGGGACTTTCGCAACTTTTGTGGTGTTTGCTGCTTTTGCAGAGTTGGACAGTGGAATTTGGAGGAGCTCTGAAGTGTGGTCTAGTTGAGACGGCTTCCCTGAATGGCCATGTGGTGAGTGATAAGGCTGACTCCCCTTTCCCTTGACCCTTCTGAAGGTTCCAACTTCCAGGGAGGCCTCTCATCTTGGAAGAGGCCTCCTAGCTGGACGCTGAGTTAGATTTAATCTTCTGGGAAGGCCCCTTGGCCGAGAGGCCTCTGAACTCCCCCTCAGGCCAGGCTGAAGTAGATCTTGTACCCTTTCCCCCCCTTTCTCCTTCTTCTTAATTTTTTCCTTCTATTGTAAATAAACCACCATAAAATCCCATTCTGACTTGAGTATTTCATTGGGATTTAGAATTTAAATCTCTGGTGATCACTAAATAATATATTCAGTCTCAAACCTAAATTTTACCCTTAACACTATATATACATACATGTACACATATAAATATTTATATCTACACATCATTAAGTGTTTAATAAATCATATGTATTTCATTAAGCACTTACTATGCACCAGGCACAAAACCAAGGAAACAAGGCTGTCTTTACTCTCAGGGAGCTTCCATTTTAATTTTGCTGTTATTCAATTATTTCAGTCCTGTCTGACTCTGTGATCCCACTTGAGGTTTTCTTGGCAGAGATACTGAAGTGGTCTTCTATTTCCTTCTACAGCTCATTCGACAGATGAGAAAACGGAGGCAGACAAGATTAAGTGACTTGCTCAGGATCACACAGCTAATAAATGTCTAAGACTGGATTCGAACTCAGGAAGATCCATCTTCCTGACTCTAGATCCTGCACTCTATGCACTATGGCACCACCAAGCTGCCAACCTAATAGAGTAAGACTAAGCAGAAAGGGGAGCTGGAAATCCAGGATGGGGAAATGAGGGGGGAGGAAAGGAAAGGGGTAAGGTTGCTACTAGTGAGGAAGAGAGCTGTTCAGGGTCCGAGTGAGCCAGGAGTGAGCTGAGCATGGCTGAGGACCTCATGAAATTTTTATCTCAGCTGTGTCACAGGGTTGTTGTGAGGGTCAAATGAGATAACCTATCTAAAGCACTTAAAAATTCAGAATGCTATCTTAATATTTATTATTATTATTATCATTACTACTACTACTACTATTATGGTTATTCCCCTTCTCATGAGGCATCTTGGCTCCCCATTGCCTTTGGGTTATAGTAGAAATGTCTCAAACAATTAAAGCCCTTGAGAGGCTGCTCCAGCCTGTCCTTCCAGGCTAATTATGCCTCACTGCTCCTTGCCAGATCACTTAGACTTACTTCTCTGTGACTATGCTCTATTTCCCCAATAGAATGGAAGAGCCTTGAGGACAGGGCTTGCTTTATTTTTGTCTCTGGATCCCTAGCCCCTGGGCAGCCAGGTGGTTCAGTGCATTGAGTGATGGACCTAGAGTCAGCAAGACTTCAGTTTAAGTTTGGTCTCAGACTTAACTATATGACCCTGGACAAATGACTCGATCACTCTCAATTTAAGTTTCCTTGTCTGTTAAATGGGAATAATGATAATGATAAATGATTATAATGATAAATGATTATCATTATGAAAATGATAACAAGGTGATGGTTTCAACCACCAGGGTTGTTGTGGGGATCAGATGAGATAACCTGTGTAAGAGTTATATAAATGCTAGCTTTTATTAGTAGTGCAGTTCCTGGCATATAGTTGATGCCTAATAAATGTTTCTTGATCGACCAAGCAAAGTGTTTATAGATTGTATATTATTTATAACTCTTCTCTGATGTGGATGCTTGACTGGTTTTTTTAAACTCTTATTTTCTGTCTTGTATTAATTCTAAAAGAGAAGAGTGGCAAGGGCTAGGCAAATGGGATTAAGTGACTTATCCAGGGACACATAGCCAGGAAATATTTGAGGCCAAATTTGAACCCAGCTCCTCCTGATTGCAGACCTAGAGTTCTATCCACTCTACTACCCAGTTGTCACATGACTATCTATTTTATTTTTTCTTTAACTCTTACTTTCCACCTTAGAGTCAAAGTATTGTACAGGTTCCAAGGCAGATGAGTAGTAAGGACTAGGCAATGGGAGTTAAGTGACTTGCCCAGGGTCACACAGCTAGGAAGTGTCTGAGGCCAGATTTGAGCCCAGGACCTCCTGTCTCTAGTCCTGGCTCTCAATCCACTGAGCCACCCAGCTACCTCCAACTATCTACTTTTAAAAGATAATTATGGGTACATATTATGTGAAATGCTTTGTAAACCCTAAAGAACCAGAGGAAGGGGAGCCATTGGAATGACTTGTGAAGGCTGGGGATGGGGCTTTCCCTTCCTTTGGCCCACTCAGTTCAGGGCCCTGTGCCCTGGGCTATTGTCCAGACCCTCAGTGCCTGTCTGCCTGGTCCCACCTCAGAGGAATGGGGAGGCAGCCAAGAAGCCCTAATAAAAATGCCCCAGAAGTCTTTGATAGCTCCAAAGTGCTGTTGAAATCTGTGCTAATGAGGCACTTGGAAAACCTGGACACCTCTTGGGAAAATGGCCTCTGAGCTTAGCTCAGGGAAAATGGCCTCTGTGTTCAGTCCTGCGGCTAGGCCATTTGTAAAGCATTTGCTGAGAGTGATCTCAACAGCCAGGTAGTTTAGCACTGTTGGCTCTGCCTTTGTGGCAGAGGCTGGTGTCTAGCTACAGACACTTGCTTTTCCTGGGTGCCCGTGCCACAGACTTAACCTATGAGGTGAATGAATGAATGAGAAAAGCATATATTAAGCACCTACAATATGTCAGGGGATATAAAGATACCAATGGGACAATCCATGCACTCAAGGATCTTCCATCCTAACCAAAGGAGACAACACATGGCTAAACTTTGTATGTTTAAATAAGACATCATCCTTGCCTTCGGGGAGTTTATAATCTGGTACAAAGGGTCCTGACCTTTACCATTTGGCAGTCTAGTGAAGTCAGTGGACTCCTTCTTGGAATCATGTTTTTAAATGCATAATATTACGCAGGAAACCAATTATGTTGGAATATGATCATCAAACATCTTTTTAGTATAATATTATCTCATTTGGTTTATCCCAATAGACATGTGAAGTTCAAAGTACAAGCAACTTGATTTTATAGATGAGGAAACTGAGGCTCAGTCTGAGAATCCATGGCTAATAAGTGCAGTAAGGACTCCCAGGTTTCCTGTTTCCTTCTCTAGTTGGAGAATCTTGCTCTAGAGAGAGCCTACTGCTATCCTCTTCCACTCTCCCCCTGCTCTCCCATTAATGGAGAGTACTGGATTTGGAGCCAGGAGATCCAATTGCATTTGTGCTAACTTGCAAGCTGTGTGACCTCATGAGAGGTACTTCTTTCTGAGTCTCAGTTTCCCTTTCTGAAAAATGAAGGAATCAATGATGCCTACCCTTCTTTCTACCTTGAAGGCACATAAAATCCAATGAAAAGCACTCTTTGAGGTTAACAAACATGGTGCTTCTGAATCATAGAATTTCAGAGTTAGAAGGGATCTCATCAGCTATCTAACTAAAAAGAATTCACTTTAGAGCAAACACAATCTCCTAATCTTTGCTTGAAATCTTGGGTGGATCGGGGAGCTACCTCTTGAAGCTGCCCATTTCACTCTTAGCCATCATTCATTGGTAGGAAGCTTTCATTCACATCCAGTCTGCATTCTCCCCTTGGGAATTTCAATCCATTGAGTCAAGTTCTGCCCTCTGAACATGTGGAATCTGTTTTCTACTAACATTCTTTTAAATTCTTACAGGCTCAGAGATCAAGGGATCCCAGATTCAGACCTAGAAGGGACCTTAGAACTCATCAAGCCTATCCACCTCTCTTCCTTATTTTGTCATTGTTGTTCATCTTTTGTTTTTGAAGAGGATCAGCGACATCATGGAGTGGGGGAATGACTTGACAGATGAAGTAACTGAGGACCAGAGGGGTTGTGACTTGTCTAGGTTTACCCAGCTGGACAGATGGAATTTCAATCCAGGTCTTCTTGGCTCCAAGCCTATTGTCCTTTTTCACATCTATCTCTACATTTATCTCTACAGACAGCAGTCAGGACTACAGAGATGCAGACTTTCACGACAAATAATCTCAGGTTCTTAAATGGATCCGTATATGGCATGACCTTTAAGCCTCTCACCATTGTGGTGACTCTCCTTATATGACATGGACAGAAGACCCTTCACTATCCAAGTTACCTTCCCCCAGATATTCTCTAGTTTAGCTTGGTAATATCTTTGCTAAACTGTGGCACCTAGAACTGAACACAATAATCCATCTATGGTCAGTCTGAGTTAGAGTACAGTGGGACTATTCATTCAGCAAGTTTTTGTTTACTTACTGTATGCTAAGTGCTGGGGATACAGGAAAGGTGAATATATGGTCCTGCCCTCAAGGGGCCTACATGCTAATGAGGGACACCATATATAAAACAAGTAGGTTGGGGGCAGGTAGGCTGAGAGCCAGGCCTGGAGATGAGGAAGGTCCTGGGTTCAAATCTGACCTCAAATACTTCCTAGCTGTGTGTCTCTGGGAAAGGCACTTAACCCTGTTTGCCTCAGTCTCCTCACATGTAAAAGGAACCAGAGAAGAAAATGGAAAACTATTCTAGTATCTTTCCCAAGAACACCCCAAATGGGGTCAAGAAGGGTCAGACACAACAGAACAAAAACAAAAATTGAAGGAAAAAAGAAAAAACTAAAAGATGAAGGTGGGGGATTAGGGCATTCTGGGTACGAGGGACAGGTAATGCAAAGGTAGAAATTACAAGTCTGCCAGCACTACTGCATAGAAGAGAGTTGAGAGTGAGGGGACTGGAAAGGTAGGAAGGGACCAGCTTATGAAGGGCTTCAAAAGCCAAACAAAGAAGTTAATCTTTGATCCCAGAAGTAATAGGGAGCTGCTAGTGCTCACTGATCAGAGGAGTGACATGGTCAGATCTACACTTTAGAGAAATTACAATGGCAGCTGAATAGAGGATGAAATGGAGTGGGGAGAGATTTGTGGGAGACCAGTTAAAAAGACATTGCCATAGTACAGACTAGAGATGATGGATACTTCAACTAGGGCTGTGGTTGTGAGAACAGAGACAAGGATGCATATACTATAGATATTGTGAAGATAGAATGACCACTGATTGGATATGAGAATTGAGTGTGAGAAGTCAGGAATAATATCAAGGTGACTGGGAGGATAGTGGTACCCTTGACCCTAATAGGGAAGTTGGGAGAAGATAATGAGCTCTGTTTTAGATATGTTGAGTTTGAGATGCCTTTGGGACATCCAGTTTGAGAAGTTTGTGGGGGACTGAAGCTCAGGAATGATATCATGACTGGATGTATACATTTGGGAATCATCTACATAGTGATGATACTGGGACTAGAGATCGCCAGAGGAAACAGAAGAGAGAGAAAAGAGAAGAGGAACCAGAACAGAGTCCATAGTTAATAGGTGTGACTTGGGTGAAAATTTGGCAAAGGAGACTGAGGGCAGATAGGAGAACAAGGGGAGAGTTGAGCTGTAAAAACCTAGGAAGACAATAAACAGAAGAAAATGATCGATGCTGTCAGATGCTGCAGAAAGGTCAAGAAGGATTAGAATTGAGTGAAAGCCATTAGGTTGGGCAATACAAGAGCATTGACAATTTTGGAAAGAGCAGTTTTTGCTGAATAATGCAGTTGGAAGCCAGATTGCCAAACAATTGGAAGTGAGTGAGTTGGATCGCAAAATGTCAGAAAACATGTTAAAAATTGTTCCTTTGTACAATTGAAGAAAATACAGTAAAATAGTACTGGAAAGAAAAAAAGTGAGTGAGCTAGAGAAGGAGGGACACCTAATATAGATGGCTTTTTCCAAGAATTTGGCCATTTAGGGAGAAGAGAGATCACTTCCTTATTCTTGAAAGCTATGTTTTTCTTAATGCAGCACAAAATGACATTCAACTTCTGGGAGGTCATATGAGGGTGTTGATTTATATTGAGCATGAAGTCCCCAAAAGTCCCTAAAATCCTATTAGGTAAGTGAGGGAAAACAAACTTTTAACTGGCTCTATCAAGACTATGCCCCAGGTGGCCACAGTATACCATTGCCTGTCTTCTGTCCTGCCAAAGATCATCTTCTACCTCTTGCTTTGGGAACATTTATCAAATCAGTGCTAACATTGCTACTGGAGGGGGCATGACAGTAAACTTCCCTGTGGCCCTAGTCACTATCCTCATGATTCCTTTGACCAAAATTTTCTTACCTAGCCTCTAATAGGATCACAGATCATAGGCATAGATTTAGTCTTGGAAGGGGCCTCAGAAGCTCTCTAATCCAACCTCTCTCTTTTTAATTAAAAATTAAACCAAGGCCTGAAGTTACTTGTATGGCTAGTAGACAAAGCATTGGACCTAGAGTTAAGAGACCTGGATTCCCTGGCGTCAACCCATTCTGGTCATATACAAATCCTCCATTTTAATTATCTATAAAATGGAGATAATACTTGTCCTCCCTGACTCACAAGGCTGCTGTGCTGTCAACGTACTGTCAAATTTTAAAGCTATAATAGAAATATATATAGAATATAATATACATAATATATTATAGAAAGAAGTGCCATTTATATTATTGCCCTAGGTGACAAGCAGTGAGTGGCAGAAGAAAGACTCAAACCTAGGCCTTCTGACTGGTGTTCTTTCAGTTATTCTTTTTTGACCTCTCCTCATGGTACAGTGGAATGAGCATTGGCTCTGGAGCCAGAAGAACTGGGTTCAAATTTAGCCCATAACACTTAATATCTATGTGACCTTGGATAAGTCACTGAAGTGCTCTTGGCACCAGTTTCCTTCTTTATAAAATGAGGGGACTGAATTTGAGGAGTTTAGAAGTTCCTTTCAGTTCTAGAACTATGATGCTATAATTTTTCACATGTTATACCCAGGGTCTATATATAGACCCTGGGTATATAACCAGGTTATATACCAGGGAAAGCATTACTCATCTGGAGGATTCAAACAGGGTTAATGCATTTCAAGTATAAGCGTTGGAGACCAATGAGAGCAGAGGAGCCCAGGTCAGGAGTTGTTGAGAGGTGAAGAGATTTGATAGGACATTGGGAAGGAAATCTAGGAGGATCAGGAGACCTGATTATCTCAAGGACCCAGAAGATTTTTATTAACTCCTTTTTAGGACACATTTACAAAAACCCAATGTTATTTCCTCCCCCTTCCAATTTGCAAACTGTTCTGATAATAAGCTGCTCAGTGGGTGCAAATATCTATGGCACCTGCTGAAAGCTGGGCTTGTAGGGAAGGTAGAATAGAACTTAAAGGGTAGAGGAAGAGAAGGAACTGAACCATGAGCAACATCTTGGGGCATCCTCTCCTTCTCCACTTGCTCTGACTTGGGGTTCATGCTTCCCAAGGCTGTCAGGTTCAGATCCCCAGAATGCAGCTCAGCTCTTCCGTCTGAAGGTATTTTCCACTACAATTACAACACTTTAGAGCTAATGCTGTTATAATTAGCAGTCTGACTACTGCTGTTCCATTACCAACAGCTCATTACACTGTGCCCTGAGCTGCAGTGACCCACTGGAAATGCATTCTGGCCCTGGCTGGCTCTGGTCCCTGGGTAACACTCCGCATCACTGCCTTCCTCTCATTAGCCCCCTGGGATTTGTAGAAGGGGGAGATGGGCTGAGGAGGGAAGGGGTTTTTGTCTCATACCAAGAGCTGGTTCTTCTTTTTCCCTGAGCTCATGGGGCCTTCTAGCCTTACACGGCTCTGTTTATTTAAAGTCTTGGATGACTAGTACTTTTGAGAAGGAAGAGAAAAAGTCCTGGTTAGGAGACTTGAAAACTGGGTACTGGTCTCCAGATTGGTATTAATTTGCTTTGTGATTTTTGCAGGGGGGAGTTAAATGCTCTGAGACTCAATTTCCTTTGTCTGAAAAATGAAGGGTTTGGCCCGAATACTTTCTAGTTTTGATATTCTATGTTCAAAGTTCCTATCTAGTGTCAACATTTTATGTTCTAATGGCATTTTCAACGTGGATATTTTGTGTTCTATGGGTCTCTTTAAGCAAAAACATTCCGTGTTCCTCCTTCCAGCTCTGATATTTTGTGTTCTAAAGTCCCTTCCAGCTCAGACGATCTGTGTTCTAAGGGCCCCCCTGGTTCTGCTAAGGTCTTTCCCAGCTTTGACATTCTCTAATTTTCAGCTCTGACATTCCAGAATCCTGTTGTTATTTGACTTCATTGATATGTATGGTGTCTCTCCCCAACTAGTTTGTGATATCTGGGAGGCCAGGGTTGGTGGGTTTATATCCTCACAGTGCCAAGACCACAAGAAATGCTCAATCTGATTCTTATTGATGGATGTGGCTTTTGGCCTTCCGTTGTCCTTCAGAAACCTAAGCCCTCCCCTAATCTCCACTCCAGGTTTTCTTAATTCACTCTCCTACAGGTCTTCTGCCCTTGGCTTTCCCTTCTTTTCACAGATCCATTATTTGGGGGTTATTTCTTTTTGGGTCTCTGTTCTTCAGTCTCTTGTTGTTTCCATGGAAACTTTCCCCTCTTCACATAGTGATTGATTCATTTTGGAACCTTACTGGTCAAATTTTCCAAAGGTGAAACAAGGAGGTGGCGAGACAGGCTGATAAAGGGGGAGACAAGGGTCCTATGGCTCATTATAGCTCCTCACTCCTCAGGAGTGGCTGGGGACTTTGATCACACTGAGAGATGCCTGGGAGAGGGTCTGCTTCTCCTTTCTCAGACCAGTGGCCCCTTGGAGCTGGTCCATTAAATGTGACAAGATCACAGAACCTCAGAGGTGCAAGAGACCTCAGAAGGCACCTAGTAGAACCCTTGCCTCAACAAGAATCCCCCTCAGAGCATCTATAGCAAGTGAACATATAGGCTTCAGTTTGAGTCCCCCCCAGAAGATTTAATGTTGGGGCAGTTTTAAATATTAGGTAGTTTTTCTTCCTTAAATTTAGTCAAAATCCATGTTCCAAAAACTTTCATGTTATTCATAGCTTTTCCCTTGAGGGCCAAACAGAACAAATCTTTTCCTTCTCCCTTTTAGACATCCCCACTGACGACAACTCTTCCTTGTATGACATAGTCTCCAGCACACACCCTGCTGGGGAGCTTCCTTTTGATACTTGTCAGTTTATTAGCACATATATTCCTTAAAATATGGCCCTAAAGAATCAGACACAATAATCTAGAAGTAGTCCAATAAGGGCAGAAGACAGAAGACCTTATGCATTCTGGACACTGGGCTTCTCTTAAAGCAGAGTCAGATCATATTTACTGTCTTGGCTACCTATCAGTTTCTCTCTCTCTCTCTCTCTCTCTCTCTCTCTCTCTCTCTCTCTCTCTCTCTCTCTCTCTCTCTCTCTCTCTTTTCCTATCCATCTATCCATTCATCAGTTGATTGATATATATGTCTATCCTTCTGCCTATCTATCTATCTATCTATCTATCTATCTATCTATCTATCTATCTATCTATCTATCTATCTATCTATCTATCTATCTATCTATCTATCTCTGCCTATCTATCCATCTTTCTATCTACTTAGTACTTATCTATCATAGTTGATTATTTTTGCTGTCCACTCAACTCCCTTCATTTTACAAATGAGAAAATTGTGGCCCAAACAGGTGAAGTGATTTGTCCAAGGACACTTCAGGTGTTACAAAGGTTACAAAAAATCTGAATCTCAACTCCTGGTAACATTTTTGCATACCTATAATTCTATCCCCATGTAAGGGGCCTTTGGAGCATTGCCAGGTGGTCTAATCTGGAGGCACTCTGGGAGACTCTCCTGGGCATGCCCACACATTTCATCACTTATCATGTGGGTAGGGGGAGCCCCCATGTTAGGTGATCTGGGCACATTCAGATCAGTGGCAATGCCCTGGTATTGGTTATTACTTTCAGGAGACTCTGATCAGGAGAAGTTAAAATTGGCCCCCAAAGTAGGTTCCCTTACACAAGAGTACATAGGCCAAGAATAATTCAATATGGTATTTTACTGAGTGACTGCCCTACTGACTCCAAAATCTACTTGGTGGGCATTCCCTCCTCCAGAAAGAAGTCTTTCTCTATGCCTCAGTAATTATTATCTCAGAATAAGATCATAGGATGATTGTGTTGGAAGGGAACTTAGAAAATAGAATGTTAGAACACAGACTGCTTTAAAGGGTTTTAGAATATAGAAGGTCCTTTATGTGGCAGAAGCCAAACCATGGAGCATATATGGCGATGGGCCAGTGCCATGGAACCCACTGGAAGGGGACAGGATACTAGTTTATCTCCATACACGTTCCACAGGATGACTCTTGCTACACTTTGACCAAAAAAGTGCCGTCTTGGAGAGAGCTTGGAACAAAAAAAGTTAGATCACAGGGCAGCTGGGTGGCTCAGTAGATTGAGAGTCAGGCCCAGAGATGGGAGGTCCTGGGTTCAAATCTATCCCCAGACACTTCCTAGCTGTGTGACCCTGGGCAAGTCACTTAACCCCCATTGCCTAGCCTTTACCACTCTTCTGTTTAGAACCAATACCCAGTATTGATTCTAAGATGGAAGGTAAGGGTTAAAAAAAAAAGTTAGATCATAAAATGGCAGAACTGGGAGGGGTCTTAGAATATAGAATGTCCAGGCAGCAAGGGGTCCTAGAACAGAGAATTCCAGAGAGAGCTAGGAGGGAGTTTAGAAGAGAGAATGTCAGAACTGGAAGAGCTCTTAGAACAGAAAATGTTATAACATAAATGTCAGAGTTGGGAGTGGTCTTAGAACAGAGAATGTCAGAGGTAGAAGGGAGCTTAGAAGAGAGAATGCTAGGAGGAAGTTTAGAAGCAAGAATGTCAGAATTGGGAAGGAGCTTAGAACAGAGAAGATCAGAGATGGGAGGGAGCTTAGAAGAGAAAATTTCAGACATGGGAGAGAGCTTAGAATGTAGAGTGATGGATTTGGAATGAATTATAGAAGAGGGAGTATTTGAATATAGAATTCTAGAGCTGGAAGAGATATTGGATATTACATGACCCAACACTCTCCTTTTACAAACCAGGCCTCTTAGAGGTCCAAAGGACGCAAGAGAATTGTCCACTTAACTTTGAGGTCACACAGGTATTACTTGTTTTAATACAAGTTTCTGACTCCAGAACTAGTGCTTCTCCCCATAATATCATGTCCTAATCAAGCAACTAGCAAAGCCCAATTCTTAGAAGTTCCAGGATTGATGAACTAGCTGGCGTCTTTCTAGGATGGAGAAGGGCTTCATGGAGAAGATTCTCCAGGGAAACCAAATCCATATGTATTCTTGGGTTTAAATTTACCTGGCTGACTGGGTAGCACTGTCCCCTGGCAGCAGGCAATGGGCAATGCCTTAGTATTGGTTACTGCTTTCAGGAGACTGATCAGAGATATTTAAATTACCCAGAAAAGGAGGTTGCACAGAACTGCTCACTCCAAGGCTGGTAGAGCATGAGCAGGTCCTTCCTCAAGATTGACTTGCCTTCCTTATCCTTGAGTGGCTGTTAGTTTTTCTTATTTGATCTTTACTGGGGATAACAACAGTAGTAGCTCATATTTCTTAGAGCACATGAAAGTGTTACAATTAATCATTACAGAATGGAGTCAATTTGATTTTCTCAAAAGTTGTAAAAAGTGTTTTCCCCATAAACTCAACTCAATAAACACGTATTAATTATATTATTTATTCAAATAATTCATATTTAATAGAAAGAAATATTTACTCAGATCAACACAACTCAATAAACATTTATTAATTATATTAGCATTTATTAATATAAATTCCTTTGGGTGGCAATCAAAGCTTTTCTCAACCTGGCCCCTTCCTGCCTTCCCAATCTTTTATTTTGCTGCCCTCCACTCACTTTGTGGTTCAGTATCATGGCCTTCTTGCTGTTTTTCTCACCCACCACTCCATTTCCCACCTCCATGCCTTTGCACTGGCTGTCCCCCATGCCCCAAACTCTTTCCTTCCTCACTTCCACCTTTCTTTAAGGTGTCTTCCCTTCTCTAAACAGTTGCTAGTAACTCTTTGAGGTGACTGTAGTTATCTTGTATCACCTAGTTCTTCATGTTGTTTTCCTCATTAGAGTGGAAGCTCCTCGAGGTCAGGGACTGTTTTTACCTTTCTTTATATCCCCAGCCCTTGACATAGTGCCTAGAACACAGTAAATGTTAACTAAGTATCTTTTATGTGCTGTGAATTTCACTAAGTGCTAGGAGCATTTATATAGCACCAATGGGGCAGCTAGGTGGCATCATAATGCACAGTCGGCTTAGTCTGTAGTCAGGGAGACTCATTTTCCTGACTTAGACCTTTCCTAGTTGTGTCACTCTGGGCAAGTCACTTAACCCATTTGTCTCAGTTTCTCATCCACAAAAATGAGTTGGAGAAACAAGTGAAAAACCACTCAAATATCTTTCATCAGAACCCCCTCCCCCCCCAAAAGGAATTATGTATAGTTGGGCACAACTGAACAACATAGCACCTACTATGTACCAGGCATTATACTAAGTGCTTTACAATTATATCTCACTTGATCCTCATCAAAACCCTGGATGAGGAAGGGGAGAGGTGCTATTATTTTTCTGATTTTACAGATGGGGAAATTGAGGTAAACAGAGCTATAGCATAAGTGGCTGAAGTAGGGTTTGAACTCAAGTTTTCCTGACTTCATGCCCAGTGCTCTGTGCACTGTGGTGCCACCTAGGTGCTTTAATGATCTTTTTCTTTAAAGAATTTCTAGACCAGTGAGAGTGAAATGGATAGCATGTAAACATAGTGTAACACAAGGAAGGAGAGAACACTAGCCTCTAGGGAGTGAGGGGGGGTGATGATGAGGAAAGGCTTCATGGAGAAATGGGTGCCTGAGCTGAGGAAACCAAGGAATTCTAAGGATTCTAAGAAATAGAAATGAGGGGGGAGAATATAGTACCCTCAGCATGGGGAGTAACGAGACAGCATATTGTAATGGTAGGGTGATGGGAAGTAGAACACTGGCTTCAGGAACAATAGGCCAATTTAGCTGCTATTTAGCAAGTTCATGAAGAGCTCTTGAAAGGTAGGCAGGAGACAGATTGGGGGTGGGGGTGCAGCATGAAAATACTGTAGGGTTCCAATAAAAAGGATTCCTTTCAAGTAGGGAAGTAGCCAATGAGGTTACTCTATAATCCTGTCAAAAAAGAAATGAGATTAGCCTAGAAGTTAGGTGGTGCTGTGGAGAGAGCACTGGGTCTGGAGTAAGGAAGACCTGAGTTCAAATGTGCCTTTAGACTAGCTGTGAGAACCTGAACATATCGCTTAATCCCTGTGTGCCTCAGTTTCCTCATCTGTAAAAGGAGAATAATAATAGCATTTGCCTCCCAGAGCTGTTGTGAAGATCAAATATGATATTTGTAAAATGCTTTGCAAACCTGAATGCATTATGTAAATATTCAATATTATTATTGCTTTATTATTATGATGACTACTTCTTGGTGAACTTTTTGTAATTACCATCTTCCTTTTCTAGATATCTACCAACCATCCTTATGCAGAATTTTTCAAGCAAAGTCATTTTATGACTTTTTTATGACATTTAATGACCAATAGTTTATTCACCCATTTTCTTTTTCTTTCTTTCCTTCCTTCCTTCCTTCCTTTCTTCCTTCCTTCCTTCCTTCCTTCCTTCCTTCCTTCCTTCCTTCCTTCCTTCCTTCCTTCCTTCCTTCCTTCCTTCCTTCCTTCCTTCCTTCCTTCCTTCCTTCCTTCTCTCTCCCTCTCTCTCTCTCTCCCCCTCCCTTCCCTTCTTTTTTAGAAATCAGGACATTTGACCTTCTCTCCTTCTCTTACTCTCCAGAATCCTTCCAAGATTAAGAAAAGTATATTCCACCAGCCACATTTACCCATTCTTCCAGCAAAGGATGTAACTCACATGGGAGAGGTGATGGAACTTAATAGTGGCAACCAGATTTTCTTTCCCTTACTCTTGGTATCAACTGCCTATCAGCCCTTCTTGTTCTTTTCAATCCTTTGTAGAGGAAACAGAAGCTAGTTAAAAGCCAAGCAGCTTTGCTTTCTTCCCATAATTCATTTTCCTCATCCCAGATCTTTTGTCTCCAAACGCAATGTTTTTTGATAACATGCTGAGCTAGTCATCCTTCCTATCACTGAGACTCCCTTATAGACTTGAAGGGGTTTATAAATGGGGAGGGTGATAGATTAGTAGGGAGATAGAAACCTTGTGACAGATAACTTGCCAAGAAAAGAAGTACTTGTACATGATGGAGCCTTGATTGGAAGAAGAGTTCACCTTGCTAACAAATATCTTTGAATTCTAGACTAATTTCCAAGACTTCTACAGCTTCTCCCCTGATGGAACAGGAACACTGCTGCCAACTACCTTGAATACTCCACAACGGAGAATAAAGAGGTACTTTCTTTTGTATAATGCTTTAAAGGTTACCAAGAAGGGGCATAGAGAACCATACCTGGAGTTAGGAAATCCTGGGTTCAAATCTGTCCTCAGACACTGTTAAGTAAATCACTTAATCCCAGTTGCCTAGCCCTTACTTCTTTCCTGCCTTGGAACCAATCCTTAATATTAATTCTTAGTTTAAAAAAAAAAAAGATTATCAAGAGCTTTCCCCTCAATAAAGAAAATCATTTCAATCAGCAAAAATGATAACAATAATAATATAATAGTTGAGGCTAGCATTTATAGAATATTTCAGTGTTTGAAATGCTTTTCACAAGTATTATTTCACCTGATCTTTATAGTAACCCTGGGAGATAGATGCTGCCGTTCTCTTTGTTTTACATGTGAGATCACCCCAGGGTCACACAGTTAGTAAATATTCTAAGGCAGGATTTGAACTTGGGTCTTCCTGGCACCAAATTTACTTCCTCTTTGCACTGTGCCAACAAAACAACTATTAAGTGCTGTGTAATTATCCTATATGCAAAGTTTAAATTCTTTTGAGAATAATTTTAGGATAAGAAATATGCTACCTCCCAGAATCCAGAAAGTGAACTGTTTGAAGAAGGCACAAGGAAGATGTCTGCAGAAACCACATGCTGCACCAGAAGATCCAGAATGAACTTTGGGATGTGGGAGTCAAATGCATTTATTTTGTAAGTATACTCTTATGCCAAAGGGAACTGCCCCCAATGGTTTTTTGTCAATGTGCCTAGCAATCATTGGTTTCCTCCTCTTTCCCTTTTATCCCCAAATTATTGTAATTTAAAAGTTGATTTTGTTGACAAGATCCATTGGAGAGACTAATCTTCCAAGGGATCTCAGGGGGAATGTGTAATTGGAAATCTTGTGCCTTTGAACTACATTTCCCACGAGCCCACTGACTTCCTGTTATTATGTGCTGACTTAGACAGGGGATAAATAGGGTGGTCTTCTGTGGCTAGCTCTCTTTCCTTTCTGGGTCAGGACACTGGTGGAGCAGCCTGTTTTGAGCAGGTAAATTAATCATGGGCACATGGTTTTACTTTGTTACTTCTAGTGATTATTAATAAATCTTATAAAATATAATACTTGAGTTATTGTATATTAATTTTAATTTTTACAGTGCCTATAATATAGTGGGCTCTGTGCTAGGTGCTAGGGGTACAAAACAAAACCAAATAAAAAAATGAAGCTGCTGCTAGCTTCGAGGAACTTAGAGTATATTAGGAGAGACAACACACACACATATTACAGAGGCAATTAGGGGAACCCCTTGATCTGTTGGGGTTCCAGCAGATAATAGCCCCCATGGAACTGGGCATGAATTGTTTAACTCAGCAGGAAGGCACTCCAATTGGGGTGATCAGAGGATTCTCCTTATTACCATTGTTAATAAATCTATAAAGCATAAGCATAAGAACTCAGAGTTCCTTTTATTAATCCTGTTAATAAACATATAAAACATAAATATAAGAAGCTTTTGTTGGAGAAAAGAACTAATAAATATACTCATAATAAAGATATAACGTATTCATAACAAAGATGATAAATTTGTTATAAATGTAATATATAATCGATTCATATTTAATAGAAAGTATGTAATATATTTATAATAAATATTATATGTGATATATAAAAAGAAACATAAATAATAAATTAAAAGCCATTTTTGAGTGGGGATGGGAGAAGGCACTAGCAGTTAAGGAGATAAGTATTATGGCCCCTCTTTTAGGAATGAGGAAGAGTAAATGACTCGCTCCATAAACATCAGAGTCTAGATTTGACCCTAGGCTCCCAGACCCTAGGAGCAGCTCTCCGGCCATTGATTAAACCATCGCTACTTCTATGTTATCCCATTCTGTCGAGTGGGAAGTCCAGGATCTCTCAGGAGGATCCCTGGAACGTGACCAGTCATCCCCAGGTGCATGGAACAGAACAGAGAAGAGGAGAGCTTGGCCCGGTGGGAGGCCCTGGCTGGCTGGCCTGCTGATGGGTGACCCCAGGGCAGAGCTCTGGTCCCCGCTGCTTCATCAAAGCTTTGCTAAAAACAGCCTTGCTTTTGCAGTGGAAAATTGAAACCCCCAGCTTTCTCTTAAGGTTCTTAAACAGGTCAGTCGACGGGGAAAAAAAAGAGAAAAGAAAAAAAAGCAATCCCTGCAAACCCATATCTTCTGAAAGTAGGGCAGACACAATTATTCTTTTACCATCCTGAACAATGTGGGGCCGGCCGGGAGGGAGGAAAGGTCAGGATGGCAGGCCTGATGCATCCAGCTAGATGGGGGTAGGGGCCAAGATGCAGGCTGGGTCACCTCTCTGTTTCTTAGCAGGCTTTTTTTTTTGGAAGGAAAAAAAGAATAAGTAACTGTCTGGATTCTGGCAGGGAATGAGATACATCTTATCCCCAAACACTGATTTGAAGGCCTACTATGTGTCTAGGCCCATGCAAGGTGCTATGAAGGATACAAGAAGAGAAACAAAAATAGCCAAATGTAGTGACAATAAAAGAGATTTTGGAGAGAGAGTAGCACAGTCTGAATTCAGCTCTGCTACATACTAGCTGTGTGACCTTAGGTAAGTATTTTCCCCCTCTTTGGGTTTGGTTTTTTTTTTTTTAATCTCTGAAAAGTGAGGAGGTTGGTTGCTGAGATGATTTGTAAGGTTCCTTCCACTTTGGAATCCATTGATGTTATCCCTACCCTTGGCCACTTCTGTTATAATACCTGGGGTCCTCAAACGTGCTCCTGAAGCAGGCTCAGGGGCCCCTTTCCAAAATAGTTTCCTTCTCATTAAATGAAGAAAATGCCATTAATAACTAGCATTTATAGAATGTTTTATGGTTTTACAAAGCCCTTTGAAAACATCATGTCATCTGACCCTCACAATAACTCTGGAAAGTAAGTGCTATTATTAAAGTTATCATCTCCATTTTATAGATGAGGAAACTGAGGCAGAGGTTAAGTGACTTGTCCAGGGCCACACAACTAGTACCTAAGGCTGGATTAGAATTAGGCTTCCATAGTCCTCAGGGTCAGCATTCTATCCACTGAGCTACCTGTCTACCTTTGATATGTACAATTTCAGTGAAAGGTTAGTGAAAATAAAGTTGTAATTTTTCCTTCCCACCCAAGTTCACTCCCCCCCCCCCAAATCTACACAAGGAACCCTTGGGAGTCTTTGGACCCCAGATTAAGAATCCCTGGCCTAGGGAGCAGCTAAGTGGTTCAGTGGATAAAGAACCAGGGCTATAGATAGGAGGTCCTGGGTTCAAATCCAACCTCAAACAGTCCCTAGCTATGTGATTCTAGGCAAGTCACCTAAGCTCAGTTGCCCAGCCCTTGCCACTCTTGATTCCAAGTTAGAAGGTAAAAGTTAGAAAAGAAAAGAAAAGAAGAATCCCTGGCTTGGAGGGGGAACAGAGTATCCAGTTTATCATCTTTATAGATTTGTAACCTTGGCTCAGTATTTGAGTTACTACATGCTTATCCACTTGCCTTTAGAGAGAACTGACTCCTTAACCTTGAGGTAGGCAAGAACAATACTAACCGAATAGCTTCCCTTGCCATAGTACTTAAAGGTTTTCAAAGTGATTTACATATGTTTTCTCTAATTCTCATAACAATTCTGTAAGGTAGATGTTATTATAATCCTCATTTTACCACTGGGGAAACTGAGGCAGAAGGAGTTGAAGTGATGAGAGCCTATCAGCCCCTCATTGGTACCTTCTACCTCTCTGATTGGAGGATGGAGAGAAGAGCTACTCCCCAAATTTCTATTTAAAAGAGTGCCCAGGCAACTTATCTGTCTCTTTAATTTCCCACCTAAGACTCCATCTGGCTCCAGCAGAGTACCATCTCTTCTCCTCCCCTTCCCCCTTTTTAGCGTTGTCTTTTACTGTTCTGTTTTATGCTCTTTAGATCAAGGGCTTTCTTTTCCTATTTTTAACCCCATTGCTTTGCATGGTGCCTCCCACATAGTAGGCACTTCCTAAGGGTTCACTGACTGACTGCCTGACTTGATCACATAGTTAGTAAATGCATGAAGTGGGATTTAAACCCAACTCTTCCGGACTCTCAGTCCTACTCACATAACTCCAATCCACGAAATGCCTGGGCTAGGGGACACGCAAATACACCACAACTGAACTCCCCAGCAGTCCCTATGAAAGAAAAAAAAGTCTGCTTGCCCCAGAGAAAGCTGACATATGCCAGGGTTGTTGGTCAGCACTAGGGCCAAGGGAAT
The DNA here is from genome assembly GCF_027887165.1 of Monodelphis domestica. Classification (NCBI taxonomy): domain Eukaryota; kingdom Metazoa; phylum Chordata; class Mammalia; order Didelphimorphia; family Didelphidae; genus Monodelphis; species Monodelphis domestica. The sequence continues at coordinate 390,758,380 of NC_077230.1, forward strand.
CATTTATTTCCCTAGGAATGGGGAGAGGATTTGAGTGACAGTAAAGTAAAAGGCCAGTTTAGGTCAGTAGCAAGTTTAAAAAAAAAAGGATTGAAGGGGGCAGCTGGGTAGCTCAGTGGATTAAGAGTCAGCCCTAGAGATGGGAGGTCCTAGGTTCAAATCTGGCCTCAGCCACTTCCTAGCTGTGTGACCCTGGGCAAGTCACTTGACCCCCATTGCCTAGCCCTTACCACTCTTCTGCCTTGGAGCCAATACACAGTATTGACTCCAAGATGGAAGGTAAGGGTTTAAAAAAAAAAAAGGATTGAAATCGAAGGGGCTAAAAAGGAGGTGGGACAGCTAGGTAGTGCCATAGTGAATAGATTGCCAGGCTCATCTTCTTGAGTTCAAATCCAGCCTCAAAGATTTACTAGCTAGGTGACCCTGAACAAGTCACTTAACCCTGTTTGCCTTTGTTTCCTCATCTGTAAAATGGGCTGGAGAAGGAAATTATAATGTATATTATAATTAGAAACTTTAGTATCTTTGCCAAGAAAATCCAAAACATCAAATAAGAACAATGTGTGATCTATTTTTTAATACTCTGTTAATTCCTGTATCAGGGTCCTGGATTAGAGAGGCTTCGTTCAGTCTGGTGACTTTTCTATTTCCTTTGCTCTTAGGTTCTCCTGGAAATGTTCCCCACTTCCCCCCCAAAACCTGCTTAATAGATAAGGTTCTTCCAGCTGGGTACATGACTGCCCCCCATGGCCTGCAGGGTAGGGAGGGATGGACTGTTAATGGAGAAGCTCTTCACTAACTATTCACCAATCAGAGAGGGCTTGGGATGTCCTAGGGAAGGGCTCAATAAGGAGCTCCCAAATTGCATACATAGACCATTATGAAGGAGCTTGATGGTCTTTGGTCATCAGGAGGCCCCCTGACCTGTTCTTTTACTGGCAAAATGGTAGCCTGATCAATACATTGCTGTTCCTGCCCCCAAACCAGGCTCCCCAATATTTGAATCATCACAACAACAAGAAGATGGCGGTGGAAAACCAGGTCTACTGTCTGGGAGGTCAGTATTGGACCGATGAACATCCAGGGAATGTAGGAGAGCTGCCTGGTTGTCTGACTTCAGCCTTTTGGCTCCTGCCCTGGGCACTGATGGGTTAGCAAGGCACCAGGTTAGGGCTACTGGACATTCTCCTGCCTCAGCTTTACCAGTAAGGTCCCGGATTATGACAGGGAAGATCGTCTGGGATACCCACATTGCTGCAATTAGAGTTTTCCCAATGCACCGAAGGCTTACATGGATCGTTTTCTTTCTCCACAGTTATACCAACTTTTCCCAAAGGCAACAGGGTTAGGGGGAGTCTTCTATCTACCAGCAATGGGAACCCTCCCCCACTTCTCCTTAAATATCTCAACTAAACACCATCTCCACACATCAGAGTGACAGCGCAATTACTCATGGCACACTTTAGCTGCCTCTCTGAGCTCCAAAGGTTAGAGTCTAACTGTGGGGATCGCGCATGCGCACACGTGTGTGCCCACAAACACACACAAACAACAACATCTCTTACTGCTCCCAGACTACTGCCACAGTCAAGAAATCAAGATAGCTGGTGTGTGGGGCAGAAAGGCAGCAGCTGTTGACAACAACCCTAAGGAGGGCGCCAGCCTCTCCTCTCCTCAGGCTGTCTAGTCAGTGTGGAAGAGCAAAGCTAGCTAAATTTCTAGTTCAATGTTTCTAAACTGGCCCTTAGACCATTCTGCTGACTATATTAACAGGAGTCAGGCAGAAGAAACTGATGAGACCTTTGTGCAGCAAAGCACTGTGGGGAATCTGGTTCCTGGACTGGTTTTCTGAGTGTGTATTTTGTTTCCGTTATGTGTATTTTAGCAAGCGTCTTAGACAGTTGACTTTATTCAGTGATATTCTGGTAAAATGTTTAACAACCAGCCCTCGGGGAAAAAATGATGCAGGGCACATTTTTAAGTATGATCTACATTATTAACATGTTTCTCTATTGTTTTCTTAAGTCAAAAAATAAATCAACCCCCAATTTGCATCATTTGTCTATTTCTTTTCTTTTTTAAACTCTTACCTTCTGTCCTAGTATTAATTCTAAGAATGGAAAGGGCTCAGCCATCTCGGTTAAATGACTTGCCCAGGGTGACCACTTGCTTATTTCTGAGGTGTAAATCTTCACACTGAAGACTTAGGTTCAGCATGCACCAAAGGGCTGGGTGCTGTTCATAGGGTATTGTGAGGTTGGCTAAAGCTGCATGCTTGACCAAACCTTCTAAGTTTTTTCCTTCTTTCTTAGGTAAACCTATGACAGACGGTGGTAGTCAGAAGCCCGCTATATTTATATAGATGTTAAATAACTAGATAACTACATTCCATCACAAATCAAAAATTGTTCATTTGAACATACCACATAAAGGAAGCCATAAGGAGCAGGTGGGGGTAGCAGCTCCAAGGAGGGCACCAGCCTCTTTCTCTACCCAGGACTGTTCGTAGACAGTAGATCTAATTAAGGAGCAATAGAACTTCTAGGCTTCTTTTTGTGAGGTTGGCCAATTCTTTTGATGATTCAGAGTTGAGTCTTTGAAGGGGGGAAAGAGAATGAGCCAAGAGAAATATTTTGGGGTAGAGTGGGGCAGCTAAGGTTCCAGTGTGGATAGAGTGCCAGGCCTGGGGTTATGAAGACTGATCTTCCTGAGTTCAAATCCAGCCCCAGACACCTATTAGCTGTGTGACCCTGGGCAAGTCACTTTACCCTGTTTGCCTCAGTTTCCTCATCTATAAAATGAGCTAGAGAAGGAAATGGCAAACTACTCCAGTATCTTTTGACAAGAAAATCTGGAATGGGATCACAAAGAGTTAGTCATGACTGAAACAACTGAATCTCTGGGAGGTGGGTGTTGCTGGGTGGTTTTACTTTGTGACTCTGTCCCTCTGTATTTTGTTTCCCTGGGAAAGTCTTATGTACTGGCATCTACCTTTGGCCCAAAGAATATGGAAGGTTCTGACCAGGACAAATGCATGCCAGAAGGCAGGGGGCAGATATATCCCTAACAAGGGCTTCTGAGCCCTTTCCTATTTTCTTAGGCGAACGATCCCAGCAGTCAGAAATCATTGGCCCTTGAGAATTCCAAGTACTACAATATTCAGCTGATGTTGATTTTAGCCCCCATTCCCTGACTATCAGTTAGTGATGTCTCCTGGCTTGTACATCCATGAGGAGAGAGCAAGAGTAGAATAAAATAGCCTTTTCTAATTTCCTACCCGTGTCCTTCCACAGCTTCTCCTGCAAAATTTCCTCATGTTTATTTTGATTGGAAGAAGGAGATTTAGGTCTCTACTTGAAACCTCCCCCTACATAGTTGCTGTAGACCCAGAAAGTAAAAAGTAGATAGTGAGGTAATGAGATGGGAATGTGTCAACAATCCATGAACATACAGTGATCCCTTTACAAAGTGTTATGACTGTATCAGGTAGGCAACAGATTGGCCGGACTAAAACTGGACCACACCCACAGGGGCTTTAAATAACTTACCCTTGGAGAAAGTTCACTGGGATGAATACAGACCAGGGGGGCTGCCTGTGGAGGAGATCTTGAGTGGAGGAGGAGGGGGTTTCTCTTTCATTCCCCACTGCTACTAGCCATGACTTCTAGAACTGGAAATATTTGCCAAGAAAGAGATATCCCTTCCAAAAGCTGGAAGGTTAGTTTGAGACAGTTAGAGGTAGGTCTGAGGGAACAGAGATGAACTCTAGACCTGCACTGGTATGCACAAGCAGTCATTTGAGGGAGGTAATAGTGCCAAGCATCAGGACCGCTGGCAGCAGAAAAGTCACCTGGCTATAATCTCACAAAAGAGCTAGCCTCAGTGATGAAGAATTGAAAAAAGAGCAACCTATCCAGCAAAGACTACCATATGCAAGGGAGTTGCGTGCAGTCTTTTTTTTTTTTAACCCTTACCTTCTGTCTTGGAGTCAATACTGTGCATTGGCTCCAAGGCAGAAGAGTGGACAGGGCTAGGCAATAGGGGTTAAGTGATTTGTCCAGGGTCACACAGCTAGGAAATGTCTGAAGCCACATTTGAACCCAGGACCTTCTGTCTCCATGCCTGGCTCTCTATCTACTGAGCTACCTAGATGCTCCAGAATGTAATCTTTATTAACAGAGAGAAAGGAGGTTCTTAAGTACTTAAGAGTTTGCCTTGACAATATATGTTCCCTACATGTATACCTCATTACCATTGTACCTTCAGTTGTGTCTACTCTTCTCAAGGGTGTAATTTATATTTGTTGGAGGTTGTATCCAGAGTTTCTATGGGAAATATTGAGTAACTACTATTTTTACCAAGCACACTATCTTAATATTTTTTGCTGGGAGCCAACTGTGTCTCCTGGCTGATTGTTAAGGTGAAGTCCACCAGTGTGGGCTTATGAGCTATAGTTTTAAGAACATAGACTCACAGGGTGCCATAGAACATTAGAACTTATGAGTACAGTAGGCACTATCTGGAATGTAAATGGCAGGGAAGAGTCCCAGTAGAGGTATATACATATATACGCTGATATATGCACATCCTCATCCTCATACTTTTCATCACAACTAGTATTTATTCAGCTCTTTAAGGCTTGCCAAGCAATACACAAATGAGTGTATATATACATACATATGTGTATATATGTGTGTATGTGTACAAATAAACATAAGACATGTATATGTATGCACAAAACTTCATTTGTGAGGTTCATAACATGCTGTAAAATAGGTACTATTACCCTCATTTTACAGGTGAGAAAACTGAGGCTGGAAGAGGTTAAGTAACTTGTGCAGGGTTATATAGCTAATTTTTTTGAGGGATGATTTGATCTCAGGTCCAGCACTTTACCTAATATACCACCTTTATGTCTCAGAATTACTTCACCCAAAAGCAGGGAATGGGTTATTTTTGTCAGTCAGACAACAAGCATTTATTAGATGCCTACTATGTTCCAGGAATTGGATCCTATGGTTGTAATCACAGTGCCTGTCCAGAAACCTAATAAATGCTTGTTGACTGATTGGCTGAAAGAGCACCAGACTCAGGCCTGGGGCTTGCTTTGAAGCCCCAGCTCTGATATTTATTGGCTATGGACCTTTGTACCTCTTGGAGCCCTTGTATCCCTGTTGTAAACTTTGTACTTGCTACTTTCTGGGGGTGACCAGGCTTTCTAAGTCCTAACGTGTTAGCCAAACTATGAATTCCAAATGACATCATTTGTTAATATAACTCATACAGAGGTGATCAGATTTAACTATGTAGACATGCACGTACATTTCCCTGTTAACATCCAGAAGGCGCCTATTGAAGTGAGCAGCTCCTTGGCGGGGCCGTGGGTTTTAATGGACACATCGCTTTAAATGCTGCAAATGCCATCTGTTCTTTCGACTAATTGCCAGAGTCAAGAGGAGCCTTGTTCCCAGCAGTTCTAGGAAGGTACCAATGGGGTGAGTGATGGAAACCTCCACCTGTGCTTTAGAAAAAGTTGGAAAAGTGCTTCCTTTGGCTCAGATGCCAATTGCCTCCTGGCCAATAGCAACAGGTCTGGTAAACTGAGGGAGCTGCCAAAGGGTCATGGACCATTCCTTTGGAAAAGAGGATAATGAGAGAAGCCTCTGAATAATTCAATGAGTCAATCCCCCCCACCCACCCACCCACTGACCAATGATCTCCCAGTAGGAACAAAAAAGACCAATTTTCTGCAGATGTGGATGGCCAGGAGACTGTTCTTGCCTAAGTGAATCTGAAAGAGGGACATTTCTAGCTCATTATTTCCTGAATACCTTCCTGTGCCTTTCTGCTTCTTTTGCTGAGTTCAGATCAGGGACTAGTAATTCCTAGAAAGGACTGAATGATTCATATGGTTGGTTCCCCCTATCATCTAGAAGAGATTACAAGGCATGGACCTTTTTTTTGTTGAGAGACATTTCCTGTGGAGGTGTCCTTGTGCCCCAACACCTTACTGAAGGCTTCAGAGACTGGCTAGAGCTACCTGGTGGTCATTGGTTGACTGAGGCTCAGGAGGATAGACTTGTGGAAAGAATTCCTAATCAGTAAAGTGTCAATATCTATGAGATATATCTTTAAACAAAGGTTGATATCTTAAAATCTCATCAGTTGACCAGGAGCATTCATTCAATGGATCTTCCCTCTCTTCTTTCCTTCCTTCCTTCCTTCCTTCCTTCCTTCCTTCCTTCCTTCCTTCCTTCCTTCCTTCCTTCCTTCCTTCCTTCCTTCCTTCCTTCCTTCCTTCCTTCCTTCGTTCCTTCCTTCCTTCCTTCCTTCCTTCCTTCCTTCCTCCCTCCCTCCCTCCCTCCCTTCCTTCCTTCCTTCCTTCCTTCCTTCCTTCCTTCCTTCCTTCCTTCCTTCCTTCCTTCCTTCCTTCCTTCCTTCCTTCCTTCCTTCCTTCCTTCCTTCCTTCCTTCCTTCCTTCCTTCCTTCTTCTTCTCTCTCTCTCTCTCTCTCTCTCTCTCTCTCTCTCTCCAGAAGTGAGATGTTGGGAGGCCAACCTACCCATTCTTCCTCTCCATGCTTCCAGGACTGGAACTTTTATTCTATAGTTAAGTCAAATAAATAAGCATATCAGCTCCTACTATGTGCTAGGCACTGTGCTAAGTAATGGAGATACAGATATAAACCCAAAGAAAGATAACCCCTGCCTTCAAGAAGCTTACATTCTTATAGAAGTCTCCATGTAAGTATGAGGATGAAGGATACCTGGTCTGAGTCTTTCCTCAAAATGGAGGTTCTAGAAAGAGGGGGGAAAGGGGGTCACAGGGCTAGAGGGAGAAGGCAGCTCAAAAATTCAGTTTACAAAATGAATGCAGCATATATAGGGTGTTCTTGAATCTGACATAAAAGTTTCTTAGATGGCCCTCTCTTGACACTGCTTTCAAGCATAGGAGACAAGTTTGAGAGAATTTTAAAAATAGGGAATTCTGTGAAAATTATCAATGACAAAACGTGGTACAAAGAGTACTAGAAAATTGTTATTCTTTTTGAAAGAGAACATCAAAAGAGACCTCAAGATAATTGGGATCTAATCCAAGTAGCCTGGCCTCAGTTTTGTTTTACCAGCAAAATGAATAGGTTAGGCTATATTGCTTTTAAGGTCCTAAGGCCCCTCCCACCTCTGACATTTTGTGTTCAAGGGCCCTTCTGGCTATTCTAAGGGCCCCTTTGCTTCTGATATCCTCTGTTCTAAAGGCCCTTCCAGTTCTGACATCCAGTGTTCTAAGCTGCTTCCCAGTTCTGACATTTGAAAGTCCCTCCAGTTCTGACATTCTCTGTTCTAAGGACACTTCCCGCTCTGACAGTCTGGATTCCAAGATCTCTCCTCCTCTCCCCTTTAGAGGTTTTATTCAGGTTCCTTTAAAAAATCCTTGCCAGTACCTAATGACTCCCACTCCCAATCAATATGGGGTCCTTCTTTTGTAATGAATAGATAGTCAAGCAAAACTAATCCATACCTGGGCAGTGTCTGACATCATATGTTTCATTCTGCGCTTGTAATCCACTGCCTCTTTGCTAAGAGGAGGGAGACATGCTTCCCCACTAGTCCCATGAAGTCTTCGCATGCTGTTTTCCTGGGGCCTCTCCCCTTTCTGACATTCTGTGCTGTCTCTGCCTCTCCGCATCTCTTCAACCCCATTTCTGTCCCTTCACTGTTGAATCTCCGTGATTCTATGTCTCGTTTCCTTTTCCTCCAAGAACACGGCCACTTGATTTTCATTTCAGATCCATGATTAATTAAGGATAGGAATCTGAAGCAGTGCGGAGGTAGTGGATAGAGTACCTGGGTGCAGAGTAGGGTTTAAATCTCTCATCTGACATTTCATAGTCCTGTGCAGCCCTGGTCAAATCAATTAACCCTCTTCTCGGGCCATTCCCTCATAGCTATCTCTGAAGTGAGAGACAGGTTGAAATCTGTGTGGATGAAGTGAATTCTCCATGCTGACAGAATCACAGATTTTTCAGCACATTCCTATATGGATTAAGTAAGGGTAAAGAGACTCTTTAGAAGAGCCTGGGTTGCATGACCTTCATGCCATAGCTGGATGGGCTGATGCAGTCTAATGGTCCAAGTGAGCACATGGTGAGAGAGCATGGGTTGGCGAGTTTGGCCCATTCATGTTCAAAACACCAATTGAAAATCTGTGCAAAGCAGAGGACATCCTACACTTTCTTATTCTTGCCTTGACTGTTGGTGAAAAGTGATTCAGACAACTTAAAGAGCCAAATGAAATGGGCTTTCCTAATTGGTAGTGACTTTCTCATCACTGGAGCTATTCAAGCAGAATGTGACTGATTACTTTTCAGGTATGTTGTGGAGGGGATTCCTGCTTAGTTTTTTATTTAAATTGGATAGTCTAAGGTTTCTTTTGACTCTGAGAGTCTGTGGTCCCATGGATTGATTGTTGATGCCTGGAAAACCATCTAAGAGAAGGTGGTTGCTGCTTCAGAACCCATTATACAGTGAAGGAAACTGAGGCATAAAGCAGTAGAAGTTTCATATGAAGGAATCAACATGGTTCCATACTTTAGTTTACCTATATTAGGCTATGGTCTATTAGTTTACTGAGTTGAGGCTGTGGTGTTAATGAACCCAAGGCTGTGGGTTTGAATTTCAAACAATCCAATTTGATGTGACTTTGTTTGACCATCATAGACCTAAACCTTCAACAGTCATCTTGCATGCATGCCAATAGGAACAATGGGAGCAAGCAAGGGAGTATGGAAGGCTCGGGGCCACTCATCCCATTATGAGAAAAATAATGGCAAGCAGGGAGCAAGAATGGTGATGTTCATGCTCCACAGGGCATTGTAGATGATTTGACTGCTCTAGCAGGCTACTTATAACTTCTTAGCTGAAGGAGGCCAACAGGAAGACAGGTGGATAAGGTGAAGCCATTGACAGTGCCCTCTGGTTTGAAAGACATAAAGGTAACCTAGTGGGAAGAAATGAACCAGAGGGCATTTAGTCTCTAGTTCTGATTTGGCCATGGTGTGGACTGAGGTAGGGAGCTTTGCCTCCATTCCTGCATCTGTGTAATGGGCATCATGATCCCTCTTCTACCTCTCTCACAAGGATATCGTACGAATCAATAGAGATGGGGGCAGCTAGGTGGCTCAGTGAGAGCCAGGCTTGGAGTCAGGAGTCCTGGGTTCAGATTTGGTCTCTGACATTTTTTAGCTATGTGATCCTGGGTAAGTCATTTAATCCCCATCGCCTCCCTTCACCTTACCGCTCTTCTGCCTTGGAACCAATACACAGTATTGATTCTAAGATGGAAGGTAAGGGTTTAAAAAAAAGAATCATTAGAGTTAAGATAGATGAGTACTATAGAAGTCCTAAGACCCACATACACACTTCAATTCTATCTGAATCCTAGGTCTCAGAGCTGGAAGGGATCTTAGAAATCATCTAAAACAAACTCATTGTTGCTCACCTGGAATACTGAATTAGCCTTTTAAAGAATCTACTTGCTTCAAGTCTCTCTCCTCTCTAATCCATCTGTAACTTAGCCACCAAAGAGATTTTGCTAAAGCAAAGGTCTGACTGTTTCTTCTCCATCCGCCCCGCTACCCCCTTCTTAAACTACAGTGGATCCCTGGGACTGCTCTCACTCCCACGATTAAATTTAAAATATTATGCTGGCTTTTAAAGTCCTTCCCGACCTGGGCCTCCAGGTGGCATTTTACCTTGCCACATGCCTCTTTATGTACTCTATGATCCAGTTACACTGGCCTACTCATGATCTCTTGTTTTTTTTTTTTTTTAATAAACCCTTACCTTCCATCTTGGAGTCAATACTGTGTATTGGCTCCAAGGCAGAATAGTGGTAAGGGCTAGGCAATGGGGGTCAAGTGACTTGCCCAGGGTCACACAGCTGGGAAGTGGCTGAAGCCAAATTTGAACCCAGGGCCTCCTGTCTTTAGGCCTGGCTCTCAATCCACTGAGCTACCCAGCTGCCCCCAATGGTCTCTTGTTTTTGCAATGACTGTCCCCTTGCCTCCAGCTCTCAAGTTTTTTTGGTCTTATATTCAGCTGCAAACTCACCTTCTTTAGGAAGCCATAGAGGGTTCCTTCTAACTGATAATACCTTCCCCTCTGACATTTTTCTTATTGACTCTGTAGATATCCTGTATGTATCTAGTTATTTCCATGTTCACTCCCCCCTTAGAATGTGAGCTCCTTGAGGGGGCAGCTGGGTAGCTCAGTGGATTGAGAACTAGGCCTAGAGATGGGAGGTCCTAGGTTCAAAACTGGCCTCAGACACTTCTCAGCTGTGTGACCCTGGGCAAGTCACTTGACCCCCATTGCCTAGCCCTTACCACTCTTCTGCTTTGGAGTCAATACCCAGTATAGACTCCAAGACGGAAGGTAAGGGTTTAAAAAAAAAAAGAATGTGAGCTCCTTGAGGGCAGGGGGCTGTTTTTGCCTTCATTTTTATCTCTAGTCCCTAGTACAAAGCAGGTCTTATTAATGTCTGGGATTTGCTCCACCACCTTACACTTTGCCCAGCGTCTAATTGCCTGCCTTATATGTTGCCCAGGGTCCAATTATTTGCCTTCTACTTTGCCCAGCCTGATTACCTGCCTTATACATTGCCCAGAGTCCAATTATTTGCCTTAGATTTTGCCCAGAGTCCAATTAACTGCCTGTCCTTGATAGCAGACCCTCAGAAAACAATCTAAGCCAGTTGGCTCTCTATAGAGCCCAGCCCACCATCACACACATATGGGCAAAAATGCAGCTACTGCTGGTGAATCCAAATATCTTATTTTACAGCCGAAGAAGCTGATGCCCAGGAAAGTTAGCAGCAGAGTTGGAGTCTGAAGCTGGGCCCTTTGGTTCCAAATCTTGTATTCTTTCCTTTCTACCATGTTGGATCCTAAAATGACTTTGCATTTATTTTGCATTAAGATTGTGTAAAAGTTGTCTTCCAGCCCCCCGATTAGCTAAATTTAGATTCTTTTAAGGGCATGAATTGGCTCATTTTTGGCTTTGTAAGCCCACTGTATGGGGAAGTTCCTGGCATAATATAGCAAGCACTTAGTAAATGCCCATTGAAGTATATTAAAATAGCTTTAACACTTTGTATTCAACAATTCAATTCAGCAAGTCATTATTCAGTGTCTAATGCAGGCCAGAACACTATGCTGAAGGCTGGGGTAGATAAGAATTGAGATAAGGTGTTCCTGCCCTCATAGAGCTCCCGCCTGGACATTGATAGATTACTTTTAACTCTCTCCACAGCTTAGGCAAATCTGACCAAGGGTACAGGGTTATTGCCACAGCAATAGTAATCTCTCTCCGTTCTTCTTAAATTGCCCACCAAAAGACTCAGAGGGAACAATGCTCTAGAGCAGCATTGGTGAACATTTTTGAGCTCAAGTGCCCAGAGGGCAAATTCAAACTGTGAGCCCCCCCTCGATGCCCCCATTACCAGAAAGAGATGAGGGAGGAAGTACTTGCTTTGGGCAGCTGGGCAGAGGGGCAAGACATGCAAAAAATGTCCTTGAGTGCTGGGAAGAGGAAGAATGGAGCAGCTCCCTGAGTGCTGGCTGGGCACGCATGCCAATACTTCACCAATGCTGCTCTACGGAGTCCTGACTTAATATAGAGGTCGTCCCTACACCAGCATAAGCCCCAACCCCTTTATGCCTTAGTGAAGGGAAACTAGGTAGCACAGTAGATAGAGTGTCTGGCCTGGAGCCAGGAAGACATCTTCCTGAGTTCAAATCTAGTCTCAGACACTTACTAGCTGTGTGATGCTGGGCAAATCACTAAACCCTGTTGGCCTCAGTTTTCTCATCTATAAAATGAGCTGGAAAAGGAAGTGAGAAACCACTCCAGTTATCTTTACCAAGAAAATCCCAAATGGGCTTACAAAGAATCAGACATGACTGAAAAGGAAAAGGGTCTTTGGGAATGACTGTGGTGGAAAATGTACTATCTTGGAATCTATTTTTTGTTGAACTTCTTTAGAAGATAGATATTCCCCCAAGCTTTGCCAGCATGGAAGGACCTACCAGGCCTTGTTCCAATGGCTTACTCTTTGGAAATCAGGAGTCCCTTCTGCTTCACAGTAAGAACCCAAAGAACTTTGCTGAAATAATATAATATACCTAATATAATTCACCTAAAATAATGCCCATATGTTTCCAATATTATATTGGCTACTCAGGGAGTCCATAGGAAATTTTCCTTTGGTCCCTGATTCACTGAATGAATCAATCACTTAGGGTTGCAGATTCATGGAATGTTGAAATTCAAAGGGACTTTGGTCTAGTTCCCTCGTTTTAAAGAGAGCTGTACCATATGGTGGATAGTTGGGTATTGCAGCGGAATAGAGTACCAGGCCAGGAGTCAGGAAGACTTATCTTCCTGAATTTAAATCTGACCTCAGAAAATTACTAGCTGTATGACTCCAGGCAAGCAACTTAATACTGTTTGCCTCAGTTTCCTCATCTGTAAAATGAGTTGGACAAAGAAATGGCAAACCACCATAGTATCCTTGCCAAGAAAACCCCAAATGGTGTCATAAAGAGTCAGACACAACTGAAAAACCATCAAACAATGAGAAAGACCATATGGTTCAGTGGGAAGATCAGTGGGTTAGGGGCCCAGAGACCTGGATTTCTAATCTTTTCTGTGCCACAAACTCATTGTGTGAGTTCCCTCTTTGGTGCTCAAGTTAACTTCTTCTCTTATAGAATTTGTGGATTACATTTGGAATCAGAAGACCCAAGTTCATCATAAATCTGTCATTTTCTACCTATGTGACCACAGCTAGTCATTTAAAGCCTCTGGACTTAATTTCCCCATCTGTAAAATGAAAAGGTTGAGCTAGATAGTCTGAATTCCCTAAGTCCCCTTTCAGTTCTGGTAGCTGCAATATGAAGCATTTTAGGAGACCAATTGGGGCAGGGGAGGGAATTTGAGCTGGGCCTTGAAGGTCAGGAAAGAATTTCAGAAATGGGTGGACTCTATTCATCTCTTAAAAACTCTATGATCCTGGATGCTGTTAAAAGGATTTTTCAGACCAGATAGTCTATGAATGTCTACAAACCATGCTGACGTAGTGTAGCAGCTCCAGCTTTCCGAAAGACTGACTGCTGGGAGGGAAGTGGAGGCCTTTATTCTACTTTCTGAACCTAATCAATGGAGTGGGAGAAGAACATAGTCAGGTCTGGGAAGCTTTGGCTCAGCAGGCAAGTCTCCACTGTGTTTCCAAATGCCCACTTCCAAGAAGCTGCTTTCTTTCACTGGCCCTTCTCTGATTGCCCATCCACACCTGCTGATACTACCTCTTGGTACACAGAGTTCTGATGAGAAACCTTCTTCCCCAGGGCCATGGGAAAGAAATGAAGGTTGGGGACACAGGGCAGGAAGGCAGGAGGCATTAACTCCTGCCTGTCCTTAATTCTGGTTGCCAGATCATCTTGCCCCTCATAATGGAGAAAGGGCATGGCCCTGGGAGTCAGAAGATCTGGATTTGAATCATGTTTCTGACACTTACCAGATGTGACCCTGAAAAAGGAATTTCATTTCGTTCAGACTCAGTTTCTTCATCTATAAAATTGGACTATGAGGCAGAGGGGTGTGACAGATTGAACTAGCTTTAATGTCAGGAAGATCTAGGTTTGAGATATGCCTCAGAGATATTCTGGTTGCATGACCCTGGGAAAGTGTCCTAACCTATTAGTGTCTCAGGCAACTCTCCAAGACTAGAAGCTGTCAGAATAATTGTCGACCTGTAGTGATAGAAGGAAATTCTTCACCAGAGTTTCTTACTCTGGTGAATGAAATCATGAGACTGGTCTAAAAAAAAGGATGTGTAGAGGAAGGGGGTAACAGTTGCAATTTCTACTTCATAGGATTGTTAGAAAAATGCTCTGGATGGCCTTGGACACTTCCTAGCTGTGTGACCCTGGGCAAGTCACTTAAAACCCATTGCCTACCCTTTACTGCTCTTCTTTCTGAGAATTGATTCTAAGATAAAAAGTAAGGGTTTAAAAAGGAAAAAAAAAGAAATGAAAATGTGCTGTAAACATTAAAGTTCTAAGGAGTGGAGCATTATTGTCTCCATGTCTTGAATGCTTAGCATCTGATCCCCTTGAGGTCTTGGCTGTCTTTCTTTGCTTGCTTCACTAATATAAAGGGAAGATCTCCAGATTGGATTTCAGAAGATCTAGGTTCTAGTTCCTACACTGCTACTGAATTCTCTGTGTGATTTTGGGGAAGTCAATTAATTAACAAACATCTCTTAGAGACTTTGTGCAAGAACTCTTGGGTCCAGGGAAGACACTCCAGGATCCAAAAAAAATGCAGATATATCTTTCCCAAACTGTAGATGTCCCCTAGGTCTGAATCACCTTGCACAAGCAGACTAATCTCCCATAAGGCTCCACAATAGTGGAAAAAGATTAATAATTATTTCATTACTCGATCATTAATCAAGTCAGAAATAGGGAGGAGATTGTCCCATGGGCTTTGGGTTCTACTATTTCTAGAGGGTAATTTCCTATTCAGAGCACCACAATTTAGGAAGGAAATTGACAAAACTGGGTTGGTCTTGGAGGAAGGGCACCAGGATGGGGAGGAGACTGGAGATGTTGACCTAAGGAAGACCAGCTAAAGATACCAGAGGTTTGAGAGCCAGGCCCAGAGAGAGGAGATCCTGGGTTCAAATCTGGCCTCAGAAACTTCCTAGCTGTGTGACCCTGGGCAAGTCACTTGACCCCCACTGCCTAGTCCTTACCACTCTTCTTCCTTAGAACCAATACACATATTGATTCTAAGACGGAAGGTAAGCATTTAAAAAAATAAAATAAGGATATCAGAGATGTTTAGCCAGAAGTGGAGAAGATTTAGATGGGAGAAAGGATGGAATGCAAGAGTTGTCATCACATTTTTGAAGGATTATCATGTGAAAGAAAGGCTAAACTTGTCTAGCATGGTCCCAGAGGGTAGAACTAGAAACAATGTGTGGGAGTTAGAGAGCCAGATTCATTATAAGGAAAAAGTTCCTAACAATTATAGCTGTCTAAAAGTCAGAGGCTGACATGGGAGGGGGTGGGTTTCTCCTAACTGAGGCCTATAAGCAGGGGCTGCATGATCACTTGTCAGGGATTCTGTAGAGATTCTCAGGTATATGGGGCAGGCCAGGTAGCCTCTGAGGTGTCTTCCAACTCTGAATACCTGTCCTGGAATTAATGGTATCAGGTTTTGCTTCATCTAATTTTTTATAGATCTTCCATTACACAAACCCCCCTAACCCACAAGGCAAGAGAAAAAGCAGCTCATCCAATGGTGGTTTCTAGCTTCCCCATTACTCTTGGCTATGGGCACCAACCTTCTAGATTGACTGAGGCCACATAAGAGAACGAGATCCATAGGCAAGAACTAACTGGGATAGGCAAGGAGAGAATGTGATCAAAGGGAAAGTGGCCTAGACCAAAATGGGTCTTTTCACTCCTCCCTCACCCCCAATTTTCTGAAGAGAATCACTTTTAGCCCAGTAAGGACAATGGGTACATCTGAAGTCATCCCCTGTGGGATTAGCACATTATTGCCAGATTGTGGGGGGAATGGGACTTTATCTACTGTGGACCCATCTGAGTAAACCTGTGTACTCTTGATATAAAACCCTCTCTATCCCCTTCCTCTCCTAAGTCATCACACTGAGGGGGTCTTTAAAAGGACCGGGGCAAAAATCTCTGGGCTTGCTTTCTCTGGCATCAGTTCATGGTCACATTAATATTCTCAGCAACTGCTGAAGAAACATTTCAGAAGCAATTTCTCTGTCCCTCTGCCTGCCTGCTGGGGCCTTTCTCACCTTCGGCCTCGAGCTGAAAAAATCTGAAGGAAAGTGGGGAGGAGAGTTTGCAATTTCTGAGAGAAAAATTTCAATGGACTCATTATGGCTGACTTGGGAGACAAAGGAAAATACCATTGTCCAAATGCCATCTAGTGTGGACTAGCTCTCTCAGCTTCATATTAGGGGAGTTTTCTGTATGACACATATGAAAAATGACCCTAGTGGGACCAGAGGAGGGGAGAATCTGGCTCTGTGGGTGCTTTTCCTAGAGGATTCAGAATCACAGAATTGGGAGTGAATTCAATGGCCAACTACCCTACTCATACCAGAACAAGACCATCTTTTATAACACTGCCAACTACAGGACACAGAGCTGTGCTTGAAGACCTCCAGTGTTAGAACGGGGAACCTCCTGGCTTTGGTGGCATCCTCTCATGATTTTTGATAGATCTAACCGATGGGAAGAGTTTTTTTTTTTTCTGATGTCAAATCTAAATCTTCCTCTCTGTAATTACAACCCGTTACTCCTGGCTCTACCCTATTTGGAAAAGCAGAACAAATGCTAGAGTAGCACGAGTGTTGAATCTGGTCTCTGAAGACCTGGGTCAAATCTTGACTTTACCAATTACTAGCTACCTGAGTTTGGGCAACTCACTCCACCTCTCTTGGTTTCCTCAACTGAGAAGCCAAAAGCTGAGAAAAGGAGAGAAGAGAAAGGGCAAGACAGAGCGATGCTTTGAGGGAACACTGCACCCAAGACCTCAGACAGCTTAGGAGACAACCTAATGAACCAAACTTGTGTTTTTAGGACAAACACAACACAGGGACGTGCGATTACAGGATTACAGCTACACACTGAAAGCCACCCAAGAGACCAGATTTGCCAGCGGTGGACAAGGTATGATGAGATCATATGTGATTCTCTGGTTCTCCAGTATGCCAACATTTTCATTTTTAAAGGTAGGACAAAAGGGCCAGTTTATGGAAAAACAAACCCAGAAATTTGAGGAGCCCTTAATTTTATCTCATGTATGCTAATAGCTACAGAGTGAAGATAAGCTTGGTGTTGTCCTTAACGGCCTTCTTACCCTCCTCTGATTCCCCTCCCCCAAGTTGAATGATCTTTCCTCCTTGAATGAGCTAACCAGGCAAGGGAAGAAGGAAGACACTCCATCTTTTACTCCTCACGACAGATTTTGTCTCAGCTATAGATGTGGGGCTCATAAAGGGTTTGCATTTGTGGAAGTCAGACCCCTTTTTTATTCTTCTTGGCCCTTTCATCCCCTGACTTGGCATAAAGCCCTTCATGGGTTGAGCAAGAAAATTGATGGTGTTTCCCTGTTGGTGAGAAGGAGATAGGAGCAGGTGTTGGTGACTTATGCGTAGTGCCCACTAGCAGGTAATCTTTCCTTATGGTCCTTCCTAGCATCAGCCAGTCCATTTCCTCCAAAAGAGGACCTTAACGTTTTGCATTACTTGGGTTTTCCCTGCTAGAATTTCAATTAGGAACCACAAAATCTGAACCACAAGGTCTTACTCTGCTTGATGAACACTACACTGGGACCTCCAAGATATTTATTCCCCTCTCTCCCTCAAGTCCTAAATGGCTTAGGTCCCCGAGTCACCCCCTCTGGCCCTGGAATGGCTACTAAAGACGTCAGGAAGTGAGGAGACAAGATGATAGCTCATGACCAGGGAGACTTTTGGGTCTTTCAAAGGGTTTATCATCTTACTCAGCATTGACCGCCTGCTAGACCTTGACTTGGTGACTAGCACAGTACCCTGATCAGGTTGGCCTCTGTCATATATCTGGCTCTGGGTTTGGCTCTGGATCTTAGTTTCCTGCCAGTGTCTGCCCTTTCCAGGAATCGACCTGAGGAGGTGGCTAGGAATCCCTGTATGGTTTCCCGAGGGCACAGGATGATAGAATATTGTTGTCCATTTCCCCATAAATTCTATAGAGGTTCATGAAGGTAGCAACAAAAGTGAGGGCAGTTATGGAGGTTTGTTTGGACAGGTCTTGAGGGCAAAGCCAGCCACTGGTTCAAAGTCTAGTGACTGTGCAGCACATGAGTACAGCAAACTGAAGTCATATTCTTTGCTTAGGGGAAAATCACAGAATCTAAACTGGCCTGGAACTCAGAGACCAGAGAAACCAACCCGCATCTGAAGAAGCATCCTCTCTGTCATGCCCAACAAATCCATCCAGCCTTTGTTGGAAGATCTCCATGACTGGGAAACGTACTGCCTCTTTGGGTAGCCTATTGCACTCTTAGGGCATCTCTAATTATGAGGAAATTTCCCTTGACATTAAACTAAATGGATCTCTTCACAGTTTGCACCCACTGCTCCTGGCTCTGCCTTCTAGAGCCAATCAGAATAAGTCTAACCCCTCTTCCATATCACAATCATTCAGATACTTGAAGGCAGTTATAATGTACTGTCTGCTTGCCCCCCGCCCCCCCATCCCTCTCCCTGAATACTCTCTTCTCCAGGCTTAACATCCTCAGCTCCTTCTACCAATGTTTTTTCTACTCCATGGGATGCTTGTCTCCAATTATTCTTCCCTATAACCAGACAGGCACAGTGTGGTTCAGTAGACAGAACATGGGCCCCAGGTTCGGGGGATGTCCAAGCTCTACCGCTTTTTACTTGTTTGACCTTGAGCAAATCACTTAAAATCTCTGGGCCTCAGTTTCCTCATCTGTTAATACAAGCTGTCAGACTAGATGTTTGTTAAAATCCCATACAGCTCTAAATATCTAATCTTAGGGTGACTATATCTTGTTTTAACATTTCTAATCTGTGAACCTGTGTCGGTCTCTGACATCATTTCTTGCCTGTGACTTTCAAGTTCATTGACATGTTGGCTCCTGATTCTGACTTGTTTCATAGCATTTATGATTTTTCCAGGGTAAAGCAATTAGGATTTAGAGCAGGGAGCTAGGTGGTGCCAGAGTGCATAGAGCCTTGTATCTGGAATCATGAAGACTCATCTGTCTGAGCACAAATGTGGTCTCAGACACCTACTAGCTGAGTGACTCTGGGCAAGTCACTTAACCCAGTCTGCCTCCGTTTCTTCATCTATAAAATGAGCTAAAGAAGGAAATGACAAATCACTCCAGTATCTCTGCCAAGAAAACCCCAAATGGGCACATAAAGAATTGAACATGACAAAAATGACTGAACAAAAAGAGTTCAGAACAAAGAAGGTTCTTAAGAAATCATTAAATAGAACTCCTTCAATTTCTCTTAAAAAGATTTTTAAGTCCTTACTTTCCAGCTTAGAATCAATAGTATTTATTGGTTCCAAGGCAGAAGAGTGATAAGGGCTAGGCAATGGGGGTTAAGTGACTTGCCCAGGGTCACACAGCTGGGACATATCTGAGGTCATATTTGAACCCAGGACTTCCCCTCTCTAGGCCTGGCTCTCAACCCACTGAGTGGGTGAGGGCTCAGAAAGCCCATTTTCTAAATCTGTAATAGCCACACGAGGCAAGTGAATGGCCAAGCCTTAAGGATGCTGGGAGTATGGCCTCATGGCTATAGGCCAACTGGATATTTTCCTCATCTAAAAAAAGCTCTCTGGCCATTTTCTTGGGGGAAAGCAGATGCATGAGAATAGGCTTATCATGGTGGTTTTCAGTTCCACTGTAATTTAAAATAAATAAGTCAATTTAATGTTTATAGAGTGAGTTATGCCCTATTAGGAACACGGTGAGCTGAGGAAACTTGGCCAAGGCTAAATTTGAGAAATTGGTCCCGACCGTGAGAATAATTACTGGAATGCTTTAGTGTGCAGTTCTGCCCAATGATACTTTCATTCCATCTAATTTATTAGTTTATTAGCTTTACGGTGAATATAGAGAGATATACCACAACATGTACTTAATTCGATCAGAGCCAAATTTTCATTTCCCAGAGACAGCTGAAATGAGAGGATGGAATCTATATTTATTCCAGATTCTGGATTTTCCAAAATTATTTAGGAAAAAAGTTTCTTGTGCTTTGAGTCCCATAGCTGTGAATTCCAAATATTTATTTCCATTTCTGCTAGTTATTGGGAGATAGCAATTATACCAAGAGGTCCAGAGTATCCTGCTGTTCTCAAGAATGCAAAATGGCTCCCTACTGCCAACGGTATTCATGTTCAATATTCTCAGACTAGATTTCAAGGACTTTTGTGGTCTGATCCCATATTATCTCTACGGTCATCTTTCATGACTCTCCGAAGATGTATTCTTCATTTTCATTAGATAGGTCACTCTGCATGAGTGTACCAAACTCATTTCTGGTTCCATTTCTATGCTGAATTACTAATCTCTGGCCCAAAATACCTTCTACTGGACATTTAGCTAAACTTTCCCTGTCCTTCAAGGGTTTTTTTAGCCTTCTTTCTTCCTCCACCTCATAGTCCAGCTTCACTAGTCTTTTTCCCATGAATTTCTTTTTTCTTTTAAACCCTGACCTTCTGTCTTAGAATCAATACTGTGTATTGGTTTCAGGGCAGAAGAGTGATCAGGGCTAGGCAATGGGGGCAAGTGACTTGCTCAAGGTCACACAGCTAGGAAGGGTCTAAGGGCAGATTTGAACACAGGACCTTCTGTCTCTAGGCCTGACTCTCAATCCACTGAGCCACCTAGCTGCGTCCCCCCCCCCATGAATTTCTAAAGACATACATTACACTACAGAGTAATTAACTATATGGAGGTAGTGGTGGTGTAGGAGAGACAACATTAGACCAGTGATGAAAAGACCCATCTCTAAAGATGTTCTGTTGCCTTGCCACTTCTGTCTCTGGGATTCAGTTTCCTCTTCTATTAAATGAATAGGCTGGACTACATGGTTTCTGAGGCCACTTTTAGTTCTGATTTCTATGTTCCAAGGGCTCTGCAATTCATAACCTATGTTCTAAGGTCTCTCCAAATCCTAACATTTTCTGTTCTGACATTTTCTGTTCTAAGGTCCTTCCCAGCTCTAACAGTCAGTGTTCTAAAGGTCCTTTCTAGTTCTGACATTCTGTGTTCTAAGCTCTCTCCCAGCTCTGACATTCTCTATTCTAAGATCTCTCCCAGCTCTGACATTCTGTGTTCTAAGCTCCCTCCCAGATCTGACATTCTCTGTTCTAAGGTCTCTCCCAGCTCTGACATTCTGTGTTCTAAGGTCTCTCCCAGCTCTGTCATTCTCTGTTCTAAGGTCTCTCCCAGCTCTGACATTCTGTGTTCTAAGCTCTCTCCCAGCTCTGTCATTCTCTGTTCTAAGGACTCTCCCAGCTCTGACATTCTCTGTTCTAAGGTCTCTCCCAGCTCTGACATTCTCTGTTCTAAGGTCTCTCCCAGCTCTGACATTCTGTGTCCTAAGGTCTCCCCCAGCTCTGACATTCTGTGTTCTAAGGTCTCTCCCAGCTCTGACATTCTGTGTTCTAAGCTCTCTCCCAGCTCTGTCATTCTCTGTTCTAAGGACTCTCCCAGCTCTGACATTCTCTGTTCTAAGGTCTCTCCCAGCTCTGACATTCTCTGTTCTAAGGTCTCTCCCAGCTCTGACATTCTGTGTCCTAAGGTCTCCCCCAGCTCTGACATTCTCTGTTCTAAGGTCTCTCCCAGCTCTGACATTCTCTATTCTAAGATCCCTCCCAGCTCTGACATTCTGTGTTCCAAGGTTCCTCCCATCTCTGATACTCCATGTTCTAAGATCTCTCCCAGCTCCAACATTCTGTGTTCCAAAGTCTCTTCCCACTCTTAACATTTTGTGATTCTAACAATTTCCTGTGTGTGGATCAGGGTTCCCAAGTAGACAGTGAGCTGATTAGGGAAGAGATGGTGACCTATACTCTGGTAGCTTCCGATTCCCCACACCAGTGCTTAGCAAAGGACTATGGGTTGGGGGGCAAAGTTAAATACTCAGTAAAGACTTGTAGACTTTCATCAAACTGTAATGTCTGGGGACAATAATTAGATTTCAGAGGCTTCACCTGATCTCATAGAATGTTTGTGAGAGCTGGAAGGTATCTTAGAGGTTGTTTTGCTAATGCTTCCTACTTGACAAAATGAGGAAACTGAGGCTTATGGGAAGAAATGATTTGCCCAAGATTATAACGGTAGTGACAAAAGTCAGAACAGGCACACAAGATTGTGCCTTCTGAAGTCATTGGAACCCAGTTTGTGAGCTTCTCCTACTCTCTCTTCCCACCTATTCCAACTCAAGTGATGAGGAAGACAATCTTTGAGAAGAACTGGCACCCAAGTAGCTGCACACAGGATCCTCATATCCAAGTCCATCTGCTGAAGTAGCAGCTGGCAGGGTGTCCATGCAGTGTGCTGAGCTCATGGGTCTTGTGACACATGGAATAAGCATGGGAGAAACAGAGCGGTAAGAGCTAATGGGGGAAGGAGCCCATTCCATGCCCCTTCAACAGCCCTCATCTGAGCCATTTCCTGAGAATCTGGCTTTGCTCTTCTCTTTCCCCTCAGTACCACCGCCTTTATCATTGGTTCTTTTTCTCCTCAGGGATCCCTGTAGGTTATTTATGCTGTCCATCTTCCCATGATCTGTGATGTTTACTCCTCCCCAGGCCTATTTCATTTATTCAACAACTCCCCAGGCAGCTGAGGTCACTGAAGCACTTCCAAAAACACAAGAATCATTTGGCTTCAGGGCAAGGAGCCCCCTAGACTGATGTGAAGAGAGTGCCAGGTCTGGAGTCAGGAGAACCTGGGTTCAAATCTTCCTAGAGCTATGTGACCCTGGGCAAGTCACAACCCCAATTACCTAGCTCTTGCTACACTTCTGTCTTAGAATTAATAGTAAGATAGAAGGTAAGAGTTTAAAAAAAAGATCAAAGCATTAAAAAAATTTGGAGGGGGAAGCTAGGTGACTCCTTGGATAGAGAGCCAGACATGGAAGGGAGGTTCTGCATTCAAATCTGGCCTCAGATACTTCCTAGCTATGTGACCCTGGGCAAGTCACTTAACCCCACTTGCCCATCCCTTACCATTCTTCTGCCTTTGAATCAATATGTGGTATTGATTCTAAGTTGGAAGGCAAGGAGTCAGTGGATCTGGTTCTTTCATTTTCTACCTGTCTGCTCTTGAACATATCACTCAGTCTCAGTTTCTCCAACTATAAAATAGAGGGCTTGAAGCAGATCACTACTAAAGTCTTTTTGAGTACTAAATCCCACGGGCCTCCAATGTATCTGACCTGGAGGGGGTATCCTCTTAAGTTAACTATATATTAGTTGTATGAATATGATGAGCAGCTTGCTGGCAATGGGATGGAGATGGCTGGTAGAGATGCTTAATAAAATCCTTTTGGTGATAATATAGACAAAGCATTCCTTCCTTGTCTTCATCTGGGGTTGATAGACCTGTGCCTTGTCTTCCCCCCATCTGACACTTCCAACCCTGATGGGCATGACAGAGATACATGTTTGTTTTCAGAGGCTCTGCTATATATTAGCAGTATGTTTTTAGACAAGTCACTTCTCCTTGGTGAGCATGAGCATTGCCATGGGTTTAATGAGCTGATTTACAAGTGTTCTCCCAGCTCTGACTTTTCATGTTCTAAGGGCCCTCTCAGCTTTATGACACAATGAGATATTAAAGAGACCATTCTTCATTTTGCTCAAATAGTGGGAGTCAAGCCTCTGGTATAGAGCCTAGGGCTAGGAATCTTTCCCAGGCCATGGTGCCATAAGTAGAAAGAGCTGCCCTAAGGTGGATTCCGAATTCCCCTTCATCTTCAGTGAAGTCATCTGTACT
Organism: Monodelphis domestica; assembly: GCF_027887165.1. Classification (NCBI taxonomy): domain Eukaryota; kingdom Metazoa; phylum Chordata; class Mammalia; order Didelphimorphia; family Didelphidae; genus Monodelphis; species Monodelphis domestica. Next base: position 390,782,015 of record NC_077230.1, read on the forward strand.
GGGTTAGGTCATAGCCCAGGAGGTGAGACCTATTCCATAATAATAGCAATAATAATGGGCATATTACCAAAGTAATAATATAATAATAATGGGTAGCTAGGTGGTAGAGTTCTGGGTCTGGAGTGAGTAAGACCTAAGTTCAAATCTTACCTCAAACACTTACTAGCTATATATTCCTGGGAAAGTTTATTTAACCTTGCTTGCCTCAGGTTCCTCATCTGTAAAATGAGTTGGAGAAGGAAATTATAAATTACTCCAGTGTGTTTGATAAGAAAACTCCAAATAGTGTCACAAAGAATCAGAAATGACTAAAATGATGGAACAACAACGACAATAACAATATTAGTAATAATAATGCTAACAAATTACTCACTACAATGACAATTCCATTTTTTATAGTATCTTAAGGTTTCCAAAATGTTTTCTCCTAATAATCCCCTGAGGAAGACAGCAGAAATATTGTCACTTCCACTTTTCAGATGACAAGACTGAAACCCAGAGAAATAAAGTGATAATATAAGGAGTAAATAGTAAGAGCTAGGATATGATTAATAAAAGTTAATACTTATATATAATTTTGAGAGGGCAGGATCTCACCCAAACTCTTCCAAATTGCTTTCCAAACAACTTTAAAATAACACCTTAAAACAAATTCTCAAGAAATAAGACCTTTAAAAGGATAAGGTAAAACAATTTTCTAGCCTAAAACAACTTAGAAGATTGGCAGGAAAGATCTTTCTCACTGGAGTGAAAATGGAATGCAATCTAGACAGATGACACCATGGCAAGGTAGCAGCAGGCTATACCTTATCAATCCAGCAATAAGGCCTCAGACCTGGGCATAAAGCAGTGTAGGATTTGGGGGCAACTGAATTGGCTGCAGAGGCTTCTGGAGCTCTCAGCTCACAGATGGTAAGAGTCAGATAACTAGTCAGAAGGAAATTACAGAGATCCCTTTGCTATCACTGGATGTAGGACTCTGTTCATTGCCCAGATGGGAATCCGGGTCACACTCCTAGGAAAAAGGAAAACAAATAACACACCAAAGCTTGAGGCCACAACTGAGTGGGGACCCTGGTCACAATTCCAGTGCAGAAAAGACTACTTATGGTGGCACAGAGACAGAATACAAGCCAAGAGAGAAGTAAACACACTTCTTAGATTATACTAGCTTGGAAGAACTAAAACCTTAAGAACAAGCTGTGAAAAAGCTACACAAAAAACCTGAAGCATTCCAAACCAGAAGCAGAGGTCAACAACAACAACAACAACAACAACAACAACAACAACAACAACAACAACAAGATAACCTGACTAAATAAAATTACTATGGTGACAGGGAAGATCAAAACACAAACTCAGAAGACAACAAAGTCAAAATGGCTACATCCAAAGCCTCAAAGAAAAATATGTATTGGTTTTGGGCCCAAAAAAGAATTTTTGGAGAAACTAAAAAAAGATTTTAAAAATCAAATAAGAGAAATGGAGGAAAAATTGGGAAAAGAAAGAGTGATACAAGAAAATCATGAAAAAAAGAGTCTACAGCTTGGTAAAGGAGTCACAGAAAATGCTGAAGAAAACAATACCTTAAAAACAGAATAGATCAAATGCTAAAATAGGCACAAAAATCTGATGAAGGGAACTCCTTAAAAAGCAGAATCCAAAAAAGGTGAACCAAAAAAAAAATCACTGAAGAAAAAATACGTCTTAAAAAGTAGAATTGAGCAAGTGAAAGCTAATGACTCTCTAAGACATCAAGAAACAATAAAACAAAATCAAAAGAATGAAAAAATAGAGGAAAAGGATAAACATCTTATTGGAAAAGTAATTGACTTAGAAAAATAGATCCAGGAGAGATAATGTAAGAATTATTGCACTACTTTGAAAACCATGATCAAAAAAAGAACCTAGATATCATCTTTCAGGAAATTATCAAGGAAAACTACCCTGATAACCAAGAACTAACGGGTAAAATAGAAATAAAAAGGACCCACCTATCTATCACTTCCTGAAATGTACTGAAATGTAAAGTACATTTAAGGAGACCCCTAAATGTAAAGTACAGAGTTCTCAGGTCAAGGTGAAAATATTGCAAGAAGACTGAAATAAATAATTCCAATATTGTGGAGCTACAGTAAGAATGATACAAGATCTAGTAGCTTCTACAAAAAAGGATCAAATGGCTTGGAATAAGACATTCTACAGGGGAAAGGTACTAGCATTATACCATGAATCATCTCAGCAAAACCAAGTATAATCCTTCAGAGGAAAAAATGGATATTCAATAAAAGAGAGAACTTATAAGCATTCCTGATGAAAAGACTAGAGCTGAATAGAAAATTTGACTTTTATATAGAAGCATAAAAAGGTACAGAAAAGAAAAAATCATAAGGGATTCAATAAAGTTAAAACTGTTTACATTCCTATGTGGGAAGATGATACTTGTTACTCCTAAGAACTGTATCATTATTAGGGCAGTTAGAAAGTATATGCATAGATGGAGGGTTCTGGTGTGGGTTGAATATGATGAGGTGATATCTAAACAAATTAAGAGATGAGAATAAGAAATGTCTCAGGAAAAGAAAGGGAAAGGTAGAATGGTAGAATGAGGTAAATTACCTCACATATATGGTACAAAAAAGCTCTTATAGTGGAAGAGAAAAATGGGAGAAGTAGAGGGTAGTGCTTATTCTCATCAGAATTGTCTCAAAGAGGGAATACATACACATTCAGTTGGGTGAATAAATCTATCTTACCCTACAGGAAAGTAGGAAGGGAAGGCAGATAAAAGAGGAGGGGCACTGATAGAAGAAGAGAGGATTGGGGGAGGTGGTAGTCAAAAGCAAAATACTTGAGGATGAACAGGAGAGATAGTAGGATAAACGGGGAAAATAGGATAGAGGAAAATACATAGTAATTATAACTGTGAACATTTTTATAGCAATTTTCTCTAATAAAGGCTACATTTCTCAAAAATATAGATCAGTTGAATTTATCAGAATACAAATCATTCTCCAATTGACAAATGATCAAAGGATATGAACAAGTAGTTTTCAGATGAAGTAATCGAAACTCTCTGTAGTCATGAAAAATGCTCTAAATCACTATTGATTAGAAAAATGAAAATTAAAACATTTTTGAGATGCCACCCCACTCATATCAAATTGGCTAATATTACAGAAAAGGAAAATAACAAATGTTAAAGATGATGTGGGAAATTGAGACCTCATGTACTATTGGTAGAGTTGTGAACTGATTCAACCATTCCAGAGAGCAATTTGAAACTATGCCCAAAGGGCACCTTTTGACCTAGCAATGCCACCATGAGATCTATATCCCAAAGAAAAGATTTTTAAAAACAAAAGGACCCATTTGTGTAAAAATAGTTATAGCAGCTTTTTTTTTTGTTGGGGCAAAGAATTAGAAACTGAGGGTATACCCACCATCTGGGGAGATGCTATGCAAGTTGTGGTATATTATTGTAATAAAATACTATTCTGCTATAAGAAATGAAGAGTAGGATGCTCTCAGAAAAATCTGGTAAAATTCACATGAACTGATGCAAAGTGAAATGAGCAGAACCATAGCATTGTACAGAGTAAGCACAATATTGTATGATCAACTGTGAATGATTTGGCTATTCTGATCAATACAATGATTCAAGGCAATTCTGAAGGACTTAAAATGAAAACTACTCTCCTCCTCCAGAGGAAGGACTCACAGAGCCTGAATGCAGTTTGAAACATACTTCTAAAAAAAAACACTTGATCTTTTTCTTTGTTTTTTGGTTTGTGTTTTCTTTTACAACATGACTAACAAGGAAATATGTTTTGCATGAATGCATATTCAATATCAAATTGCTTGTCTGTTCACGGAGAGGGGAGGAGGAGTGAGGGCGAGAATTTAAAATTCAAATTTTTATAAAATGAATGTTAAAAAATATTTTTACATGTAATTGGAAAAAATGTTAAATATTTCAAAAAGACTTATCTAGAATTTTAAAGTTCTATATAAAAGTGTTTTGCCTCATTCAATCTTTACAACAACTGTGGGAAATAGGTGCTATTATTATCCTCATTTAATAAGTGAGGTAACTAAGTTTAAAGGATATTAAGTGATTTTCCCAAGGTCTCAGAGCTGATAAAGATCTTTGGTGGGATTCAAACTCAGGTCTTCTTAATTCAAAGTCTATCATTAGCCAGAATGTCAATTTGTCCCTTGAATGCCCATAACCTTACTACATGCCACATGGTCTTTCCCCTGCACTGACTTGCCTTTGGCTTTCCAAACCAATCATTTTTGCAAGTTGGATTACATAAATAAAATGAAAACTCATTTCTACAGTGTTCTCTTGTCTACAAAGCTCTTTCCTCACAATAACCCAGGAAGAGAAGGAATACAATAATGTTTACATCCATTTTACAGATGAGAGCACTCAGGGATTAAAGTTTGCCAGTAGTCACACCAATAACAAATAGTTATTGATGCCAAGATGTGAAATTGGATCTACTGACTTGAAGCCTAGAGCTTCTTTTATCACCTGAGTTCAAATTCTGCCTCAAATACTTCCTAATTGTGTGACCCTGTGATCTTCCTACATAAGGAAGAAACAAGCTCAGAAAGTTTTATTATTTTTTTAACCATTACATTCTGTTGTAAATCAATGCTGTTCCGAGCAGAAGAGTGGTGAGTGGTAAGGGCTAGGCAACTGGGGTAAAGTGACTTGCCCACATTTGAACCCAGGACTCACAAAGCTAATAAGTGTCTCTTCTGATCAAATCCAGCATGTGGTATGCTCATTATCCAGGAGGTTCCTTATGCAATTTAATATAAAAATGATATACAAGTGAGTCATGTTTATGAAAACCTGTTCTCATATTTCAGTAGTCAGAGTGAATTCAAGGAAGAATCTCCTCACCCTGAGAGTCTACACTGGCTTCATTCTAGGCAGGCAAGAGTAATACTTGGATGTTGGGCTCTTGGAACTGTTAATTGTAGTTGATGGGGTGAGAAAGTTGAGCTTCTGAATCAATTAATGGAGGAAGCTTTGAGTATTCTGTGCTCAAGCTTGAAACAAACTCAAGGAATCCTGGGACCTCAGGGGGCATCCGGTTCAAGTCTTATCTGAGCAAGAATTCTTTCTCTAACGACCCTGAGAAGTGGTCATCCAGTCTTCACCTCTGGTCTTGGTGCTACCATTTGTGTGCTTTTAGTAGCCTGCATAACCTGGCCTTCCTACCTCTTCTCATCTTCTTACTCCTCGCTCCCCCCTCCATGTAGTCTTCAGTCCAGTGACAATGGCCTCCTTTTGATTTGAACAAGACACTCTCTCTACATGGTTCTCTTTCACTAACTGTCTCGAATGCCTGGAATTCTCTTTCTCTCCTCATCTCCACCTGTTGGGCTTCTCTAGCTTCCTTTAAGTTTTAGCTCAAGTCCCACCTTTGGCAGGCTGCCCTTCTGGATTTTCCCAAGTCTTCATGCCTTACCACTCAAATTATCCCCAATTTATTTTCTATTAATCTTGTTGGCTGTTTGACGTTGCCTCTATTAGACTGTGAATTCCTTGAGGACAGAATGTCTTTTGTCTTTTATTATATCTTCAGCCCTTAGTACAGTGTTGGGCACACAGTAAGCACTTAATAAATGTTTGGTGACTTTGTTAAAATCTGAGCTTAGGTGGCCCCTCTTGACTATTAAAAAAACAAACAAACACCCAACTTTCCAGCTTAGAATCAATAGTATTTATTGGTTCCAAGGCAGAAGAGTGATAAGGGCTAGGCAATGGGGGTTAAGTGACTTGCCCAGGGTCACACAGCTGGGAAGTATCTGAGGCCAGATTTGAACCCAGGGCCTCCCATCTCTATGCCTGGCTCTCAAACCACTGAGCAACCCACTTTTGCTTATTCATTTGTAGCTGAAATTGATCATCATATCTTCATACCTAGAGAGCTTTGTCTAGATTTTTCCTTCTCAGGACTTCTTCACCTGATAGATTTCAGGAGTTCCATACACTTCAGTGGGGGATAAAAATGTAAAAAAATTAAATTATTTTTACTAGCCTCTCACTGTAATTGATCATTTCCTTTAATTATTTAAAAGCATTCTTCTGAGAATGGGTCTATAGGCTTCCTCAGACTACCAAAAGGGTCTGCACCCCCCAAATGGTTCAGAACCTCTGCCAATGTTTCTTGAGGGCAGAGACCATGTTTTCTTTTAAGAGGTATATGGTGGTTAGTGGATAGAGTGCTGGGCCTGAAGTCAGGAAGACTCCTTTTCCTGAGTTCAAATCTAGCCCCAAACACTTATTAGCTTATAACCCCAGGCAAGATACTTAACCTTGTTTGCCTCAATTTCCTCATCTGTAAAATGAGCTGGATAGGGAAATGGCAAATCACTCCAGTGTGTCTGACAAGAAAAGCCAAAATAGAGTCAGCAAGAGTCAGACTGGACAGACAACAGTCCTCCGGAGTCAAGGTAAGCCTGAGAGCGCATGAATTGGTGGAGCAGAGTGCTTGGGAATGTCCAGAAGCAGACAGGGGACTTATGCTCCTGGAGAGAGAGAACCCCCGTAAGATCAATGCAAATCCTGGAAGGAAGGGAGTGAGCGGAGTGGCAGAGATGCTAAGCCTATACATACCAACAATGGTCTGTGACTCTATGGCATTTGTGGGCTTTTTAAATAGACCTATGAGTTTGCAGCGACTGGGAATAGAAGCACTGGCGAGGGAAATGCAGCTCTCAGGGACTGACTTTTCCATTTGCTTTGGTAAAGGGTGGGCTATAAAACCTTTATTTTTCTCTAGCATAAATGAATGGGTTCCTTGTTCAATGCCCCGCTTCCAGGGAGTGGCTTTCCCAGTGGCTTTGCTAAGAGATCAGATATGAATCTTTTTTTGTGCTTTACTATCTTAAACTTGTTCTATGTTTAATGGCTCTGTTGATCAAAGTGCTTGCAGGGGAGCTGAAAGCTCCTTGAGAGTAGAGACGTGAACTCTCTTTTCCTCTTACCAGGAGAAGATTATTAGTCTGAATATGAGCCACCGACTCGTTATGACATCATTATGATATCACTCATTATGATGAGTGAAGGGGTCACCAAAATGGAGTTGGGTTCACTGGGTCAGGGTCTAATAAGGGAGCTGCATTTGTAGCCCCCAAACCTTGCACATGGAATTATGGGATCAGATCAGAGAAAGGACTTTAGTGATTATTTAGTCCATCCCCCTCTCGTTTTACAAATGAGGAAACGGACCGTATAGGCAAAGCAAGCTGCCCCAGGTTATACAGATAGAAATAGCAAAGTCAGGGCTGACTGACTCAAACCCTACATTCTTTGCACTATCCTCCAGCTCGTTCCCTGGCCTCTCAGCAGTGTGTGTCCTCTCTGTTGGTGTGGTCTTGTGTGGTGTGTGCAAAGCTGATGGCAAGGAAAGGAGCTAAGCCACCTGGCATTCAGCTTTACCCTCCTTGTATTTCTGAATTTTCTCTTCTGAAAGTTCTCTTTGGGCCCCAGGTCCCCGGGAGGCTCCTACTCCCTTTTGGCTGGGTGGGTGAGTGGTGGGAGGCATGGAGGAGAGGCTGAGAGTGGGGACTGGAGCTTTGGGGAGACAAAAGGAAAATATCATTTCTGAAAGGCTCTTTCTTATTCCAGAACTCTTGAGCCAGCCAAGGGCTAGCTGAGCAGTCACTCCCTTAATATAAGTAGAGGAATCATGGCAATATTAATGCCTGGAATTGGCAGCATGAGACACCAGAGTACAATTCTCCCACAGCACCTCCGGGTTCCTCAGCTTTCATGGAGGCATAGAACCTGCGGAAATACATATTTGACATGCTTCACTCACTCCTGCCTCCCTTTCTCATGAAGACATGAAATCTTCTGCCTGGTAAGGACCTCAAGAGATGGTCTGGGTGGTCTCCTTGTCTTGCCATCAGACCCAAGTCAAGGCTCAAAGTCGATCTCTACTAAAGTTTCCTTATAGGTGGTTTGGGGGATGATGTGCTTAGCTCACACTAGAAACTTCCCTTCTGGGTTCAGAGGACCATGGGAGTAGAAGCTACAAGGAATCCCAGGATTTTTCTAGTCCAACTTTCTTATTTTTACAGATAACAAAACTAAGGCCAAGAAAGGGCACATGACTTGCCCAAAGATGGCCACATAGCCAGCAAATAGTGGAGCTGGGGCTTTCATTCAGACTCTTTGAATCCAAGCTAGAACATAAAAATGGCATGTTGGGAAGATACAGGTTTCTGGAAAAGAGGACATAAGGCAGCGGTCACATTAAGTCAAGTTCCTCATGTCCTAGAATAGAGCTCTCTGGTTCCTGAAAGAAGGATAGAAAGCTCTCCTTGGAAAAGAAGTTTCAATCTCTTTGAGAATGGGTATCTGGTAGAATGGGAAAAATCAAGTCAACAAAATTAAGCACTAAACATGTGGCAGGAATTATGCTACTGAGGATACAAAAAAAGACCCCTCCAATTTTACAGGCACTTACTCCCACTCATCCTTGACAACAGTCTCTTCTTAGACTTACTCCTGCCTCCTCAGTGGTGATCCAACCACAACCACTGTGGGCCAAAGCAAAAATAGTCTTCCCAGTTAAAAATGTTATCGAAGAAAAGAAAAAAAAATTATTAATTATCTACTATTTTCCCAGTACTATGCTAAATGCTTTAAAAATATCTTATTTCATCCTCATAACAACTATGGGGGAGGGAGAGGTGCTATCGTTACCTTTATTTTAAAATTGAGGAAACTGAGTCAGACAGAGGCTAAGTAACTTGATCAAGGTCATTTAAGTTAACCTTGTCTGAGGCTAGATTTGAGCTTAGGTCTTTCTGACTCCAGGCCCAATGTTTTAATTACTGCACTAATTAACTGCCTCTGTTAGTTTGTGGGAACTAATATTGTGGAAAGGAAAACTGTGAATCAAGCTTTTGCATTTCTGCCCACTGAGATGGAGCAGACATCAGGAGGAACGTGATGGGAGGGGGAATGGCAGTTGGAGTGAGAGAAGATTGTGGGAGAAACTACTAACTGAAGAAGGGTTTTTGCCCTCTGAACTCTGTTGAGTGTGGAGCAAAGCCTTGGAGCTCTAGATCCCAACCTTGCCTCCATTTCCTTTACCTAGAAAAAAAGAAGGTTCCTGTTTGTTTGAGAGTATCCATTAGAGGAAGAACAAAAAACAAAAGCTGCTGAGAAGGGGCTGACCCCTTAACTTCAGGGGTCACCCTAAAGATCCTTTCCATCCCTTGACCTTCTCAAGAAGGGCACTTGCTACTTGTTAAGGTAGGAGAGAGACATTGATTAGCCAAGAAGATAGATAAGTTGAAGCTGAGCCACCTTGGCTCAGCTGAAGAAAAACAAGAAACCCAGTAAGGCCTCCTCTTCCCTCAAACCTATCCCCTTTCTTGGATTTACTATAATTATTAAACTTCTTGAGAAAAAGAAAATTGGAGTCAGATTCATATTGAACGGAGAACAAAGAACGAGAGGCTGGTGTCTAAGCTAGCCTTAGCCTAGACTAAAACAAAGAAAGTCAACAGTAACAGTCTGCTTGTCAGACAAGGGGAACTCCTGGGGTTCAACAACTAGTCAAGCCTTGCTAAGTAATCTCCACTAGTCCCCAGAAGTTCTCTCAAGGACCCTGGTCCTGCCATCATTAACCTAGCCTTAGCCAGGGGTACCTCTCTTGTGGATGGAGTGTGAGGGAATTTCAAAGACAGCCTCTCAGCCACAGAGGGTATTCCTCCATGTTACTTCTCCAGCCCTCTGGAGTCTCTCTGTCCTTTCACCTCCTCCATTCCCTGTAACCGACTCTTCCTTAGCCCCTGTACCTCTTCAATCATCTTCAGTACCTTCCATTATTACAATATTGATTAATGTAACAGAGAGAAATACAAAATTCTACACCAGAGTCCAAAAAATCAAGGAAATACATGATCTTATTTTTTACAAAAGGAATTATACAATAACTAGGAGGTGACTTAGCAGAAATAATTGTGGAATTAGAAATAGGGGAACTGGATTCAACTTCTGACACTGGTACTACTTGTATGATGAAGGGCAAGTCCCTTCCTTCTTTTCAATTCTCATCTATAAAATGGGGGAGGGTGCACACAGATGATTTTTAAGGTCTTAATCCTGAGCTCTATCCTTTGGTCTAGCTAGGCAAGCAGTTCAGGTGGAAAGACTCTGGAAGCTTCTATGGCTCAGAAGCTCCATATTAATCCATTGGGTAATATGGCAGCCCCACACTCAAAGGCACCCTTAAGAGAGGAGATCTGTAAAGGATTGGGAAGTGATAGCCCTCTATCTAGACCAGGTGTCCTGGTCAGAACACACTTGGAGCACTGGAGTCAGTTCTGGGTGTTGTATCACTTCTTGGTGGAGCTTTCCAGCTATGAACATGTCATGGCTTACAGCAGCTCGAAGTAGAGATTAATGAATAGGAGGGTGTTTTCCATCAGAGGTATGATCTAAACAGGAAACACAAGGGAGAGGGGCCAGGGTGTCAGGAAGGCAATGCTGGGACTTTTGCCAGGATTTTATCTATCCACTATGGAATTAGTCCAGACACTGAGATCATGGAATCCTGGGTGACCCAGAAGTCTTAGGAGGAGTCTGTAGGCTTCTAGCAGTGGAAGCTAAACTTAGTTTCTCAAGGATTCCTGGGACCCATCTGCTTGTCAAGTTGGCCTTACCCACACAAGGCTGACCGAGTTTTAACTAAGTCCTTCTCATTTGCTACTGAGAGTTTCACTTGCATTTTCAAAGCTGCTCCAGGAGACTGTCTTGGTGCCACCTGGAGGATGCTCATGGACCTGAAGTGGTTCCCAGAGCGCACTGTAAGAGTTGCTCCTAGGAAGTCTTACCACAGCACAAAATGGCACAGCCACAGAATTTCAGAGTTGAAAGGAACCTCAGTTGCCATCAAGTCCAACCAGACCTGAAATAGAATCCCTTGATGATATTACTGACAAATAGACATATAACCTTTTCTCAAAGACCTCCAATGAAGGGGAACACACCACTCCTTGGGCAACCCATTCCACTCTTAGCTAGCTCTAATTATTGGTTGTTCACCCTCACATCAAGCCTGAATGTGCCTCTAAGTTGTGGCCTCTGGGGACAAGAAGATCAAGTTCAATCCCTCTTCTCCATAAAAGTTCTTTGGCTACTTGAAGGCAGTCATTACATCTTTCTCCACCCCCTCCCCCAGGTCTTCTCTTCTCAAGGCTAGGTGTACTCAGTTTCTTCAGTTGATCTTCATACAGCATGGACTTAAGCTCTTTCACTGTTTTCCTTGCCCTCTTCTGGGCATTCTCCTTATCACTTAAGAGTGAGGAAGGGTAAGGTGGGAGGGAAGTAGGGATGGGTTTAGATTCTCCAGTCATGCTGAACAGTTTGAGGGAGGTTCCTGAGGCAGAAATAAAACAACTAGCACAACAAGAAGGACAGGACCAGACAAATAGCCTGTCAAGTAAAGAAATATGTAATCAATTAGTGGAGCCTCCTCAATCTCTCCAAACAATAATTAAGACCGTCATGAGAACTCAAAACAGCGAAATTGCTAAGCAACAGCACCAGCAACAGCACCGGTGTAGAGGGGATAGGCGGTTGGCTTGGGGTACAGAGATTGGAGTTCAAATTCTGATCATGACCCTTACTAACTATGTGATGTTGGGCAAATTGCTTACCCTCTGTCTGCCTCAGTTTCCTCAACTATAAAATCGAAATAATAATCCTCAAATTATCTTACTCTTAGGGTTGTTACAAAAAAAGCTCTCTGGGAACACAAAAGAGCTAAGGAAAGCTGAGTTATAATCAAAGCTCAGAAGCAGTATTGTAGGAGAGGTACCTCTTGTCCCCTTACAACTCAAGGCAGGCATTTTATGGTGGAGGGTTATGAGGACCCAGTGGTGGGTGAAATGACCTGCCCCAAAGTACTAAGCAGTAAGAATTCCCTCTCAGATCTCTCGCCTCTAGTCCAATGTGCTTCACAATTTAGAATAAGAAGATCTAACTTCATTCTTTCTTCAGATTTTTATGATCTGTGTGATCTTGGACAAGTAATTTAACCCTCTTAGGCTTTTGCATGAGGTTGGGCTCGATGGCTTCTGAGGCCCCTTCCAGCTCTAAATCTAGGGTCCTGTAAAGTACTACGAACAGGGGATCATAGTGGGATGGCTTCAGGAAATGGAAGAAGAGAGACTGTTGGTGTTTGAGTGATGGAGTTGATATGGGTGTCAATAAAGGTCTTGCTCAAGAATCATATCTTAAGATTAATCTTGCCACTACCATTATTATGCTTTTAAATCCTTTTTTGAAGGTAAAGCTAGGTGGCACAGTAGATGGAGCACCAGGGTTCAAATGTGACCTTTTATAACCTAGCCCTCTTACTACATGTCTAGTCTTCTTATAACCTTACTGTCCTTCATTCATTCTCCAATATGCTAACACTGGACTTCTGGCTATAGTTTGAACAAGAGACTAATTTTCTCTACACCATGCTTTTGCTTTCTTTTTTTAAACCTTTATCTTCTATCTTAGAACCGATACTGCATATAGGTTCCAAGGCAGAAGAGTGGTAAGGGCTAGGCAATAGGGGTTAGGTGACTTGCCCAGAGCTACAGAACTAGGAGTTGTCTGAGGTCAAATTTGAACCCAGGACCTCCTGTCTCTAGGTTGGGCTCTAAATCTACTGAGCCACCTAGCTGCCCCAACTGTACTTTTTCAATGGCCATCACTCATACCCAGAATGTTTGGGTTTTTTTGTTTCCCTCAATGTCAAATTAAAGTTCTTCTTTTTTGCAAAAGAATTATTCCTGTGAACATTTAACCTCAATACTTTCCTTCTAGGATTATTTCTGATGTATAGTGTTTATCTCTTGTTTGTAGATCTTTGTTTGCATGTTACGTCCACCATCATGCTGTGAGGTCCTTGAGAACAGAGATCATCCTTTGCCTTTCTTTGTATCTCCATTCTTTACACACTCCCTAGTACATAGTAGACACTTATAAATGTTTTTTGAAGGGAAAGCTGGGTGGCACCAGGAGCACCAGACCTTGAATTTAATTGGGAGAACCTGAGTTCAAATGTGACCTCAGATACTTCCCTAGCGTGGAGACCTTGGGTAAGTCACTTAACCCCCAAAGTCTAGTCCCTGCCCTTCTGTCTTAGAGTAATTACTGGACCAGAAAGTAAGGGTTTTAAAAAATGCGTTGACTTATTGTTCATATGCTGAGTGACTCCAATGAAGTCATTTTCTTCCTTTGAACTCATTTTTCTTTGAAATGAAAAAGTTGAACAAAATGCTATTTAAAGGCTCTTTCCTTTCATTTTAACTTTAATTCTAACTTTAATTCAATTGAATTCAAAATTCACTTCACTTCACTCTAGCATTTATTTACCAAGTGAGTCCTGTATGTCAAGTACCACGTTAGACAGTAAAGATAAACAAACAAGCATGTAGCAGCTGTGCCCTCAGGAAGTTTATACTCTGGGGGTGCAGGGAGAAAGGGACATTTGTACATTGGAGTAAATAAAAAAATGACTTTTTGTGCCTAAAAGAGTGTCAGCAATTGGTGCAATCAGGGAAGGCTTCATAGAGGAGGTGTCCCTTGGGAGGAGCTATAGGAATGTCAAGAAGTGGAGGTGAAGAAAGAGAACATTCCTGCCTTAGAGATGACCCACAAAAGGGCACGAAGAAAGGATAGGAAAAGTCACATCTGTTCAGTAATTAGCAAATAGGTCATCCTAGGTGGAAAACAGAAACATACAGGAATTAGTGCATTATCAGCATGGAAAGATAGGTTGGCACCAGACTGTGAAGGATTTTCTGGGTCCCTTCTGTGTTCTAAGGTCCTATCCAATAGACAAGATATTATCTAAGTCCCTTCCATCTCTGAAGGTCTATACTCCAAGGCTCCTTTTGGGACTGACACTCTGTAAGCCTAAGATTCTCTGACTGCCAGTGGACCAAAGTGGCACTGACCTTGGGCCCCTGCTAGGAAGCCTCCCTTGGCCCCCTCCTTTGTCCTACCTGTTCATATTCCTAGCGTAGTTATACCCACTGGACCTCCCTCTGGTCACTGTAAATCCTAGCTAACATCTATACCCTAGATGACACAATTACCTTCTGAAGCGAAACGTATTCCCCTGGAACCTGGGGACTTTATTAGCCGGTGATAATATATTAAAAAGACGATGTGAATCACCCAGAGCAAAATTCTAATTTGAAGAAATATAACGGAGACAAATACTTTGTTCCAAACTGTTTACTAAATTAAGTCTTTCCTAGACATTTTAGCCTTCACTTTTTTTAATACTGGCAATAAAGTAGCTGCATAATTAGTAATAAAACTGACACCTCTGGTACTGATTTTTTACTTAGAAGTAAAAGGAGAACATATATATGTATATATATTTTTTTCTAACACCTCTGGTTTTTTGACTGCAGATCTATAAATTATTTCCCATCTTCCATGGTGTAAGGCAGTGTGGTACAATGAAGACAGCACTGGATTGGGAGTCAAAGGTTGGAGTCCTGACTGACATTTATTTACTATCTGTGTGAGCTTGGGCAAGTCACTTCACCTGTCTGGATCCCAGATTCCTCATCTGTAAACTGGGGAAATTAGATGAAATGAACCTTAAATTTCCTCTGAGCTTTAGTGTTTTATGTTCTAAGACCCCTCTCAGCTCTCACATTCTGTGTTCTAAGACCTCTCCCAATCTGGACATTCTCTTTTCTAAGCTTTCTTCCAGCTCAGACATTCTCTGTTCTAAGGATCCTCTCAGCTCTGACATTCTCTGCTCTAAGGTTTCTCCCAGCTCTGACATTCTCTGTTCTAAGGTCTCTCCCAGCTCTGACATTCTCTGTTCTAAGCTCTCTCCAGCTCTGACATTCTCTGTTCTAAGGTCTCTCCCAGCTCTGACATTCTCTGTTCTAGGGTCTCTCCCAGCTCTGACATTCTCTGTTCTAAGGTCTCTCCCAGCTCTGACATTCTCTGTTCTAAGGTCTCTCCCAGCTCTGACATTCTCTGTTCTAAGGTCTCTCCCAGCTCTGACAGTCTCTGTTCTAAGCTCTCTCCCAGCTTTGACATTCCCTGTTCTAAGCTCTCTCCCAGCTCTGACATTCTCTGTTCTAAGGTCTCTCCCAGCTCTGACATTCTCTGTTCTAAGGTCTCTCCCAGCTCTGACATTCTCTGTTCTAGGGTCTCTCCCAGCTCTGACATTCTCTGTTCTAAGGTCTCTCCCAGCTCTGACATTCTCTGTTCTAAGGTCTCTCCCAGCTCTGACATTCTCTGTTCTAAGCTCTCTCCCAGCTCTGACATTCTCTGTTCTAAGGTCTCTCCCAGCTCTGACATTCTCTGTTCTAAAACACAGGTGGCAAACTCAAATAGAAATGAATTCCTGCAGGCCACATATTGATTTAGAAAAATACAAGTTAACATTCTCTATGTTGTATTGTATTTTTATTTATTGTGTTAAACATTTCCAAATTCTACTTTAATTTGGTTCCTCTGCTTCCTTTGGTGGAAGTTCAGTTCTGTTCCCTCCTTCCTTCCCTGCCTTTGTGTATCAGGTATCAGAGGTCAGCCAGTAACTGGGTAATGTAGTTATGTCCCCTGGGGGGAGATCTGACCTTGAGCAGGACAGGAGGAACCATGGGCACTGGAGTGGCATCCCTGTAGCTCCCAAGAGCTCACTTTGCCTAGAGCAAAGACTAGAAAAGGAGGTTCTTATGCCACAGGATTAATGTCTTTACCCACAATTCTTTGTAAGACAGTCCTCTTGAGACCCAATCAAGGAGATTGGGGAGGGGACAATGGGCACTGATTAGGAGTCTCTGACCACAGCTTAAAATAGGGAAACAAGGGAGCCCTAATTAGTTATTAAAGGCTCTTGGCAAGGCCCTGTTATGCACTGCTTGTTGCTGAGGCATCTGGGCTCACAGGAAAAGGAAGATGGGAAGTGAGAAGGACTTGAAGAGGAAGAGAAGGATGGCATAAAGAGCAGGGAGAGGAAAGCCAGGAGGGAGAGAGAATCTCTGGGCAAAAAAAGGGGAAGGATTCAAACCACGGAGAGCAGGGATTCTTTGCCTTTTTATTAACAAAGGAAATAAATTCTATCAAAATACAGTTATTGATTTTAAAAAGAGTGCATAGATGTATGGAGAATTTGAGACATGATCTAATTAAATTCTCTCTTTATGGATAAAAGATTTGGGGGACAGAGAAACCAAGTGACTCATCCAAGGTTATAATACGTCTTTTAATCTGCATTGCTTTTAAAAATTTGTATCCCTAGTGCTTAGCACAATATGTAGTGCATAGATTCTACTGTATACCAGGGTTGAAATATTGAATAGTGGCCTTGGAGTCAGGGGAACCTGAGTTCAAATCCTGCCTTGAATACTTACTTAATGGTATGACCTTGGGCTTCAGTTTCCTTATTTGCAAAATGAGGGATGGATTCAATGGCATCTGTGGCTCCTTTTAGTTCTAAATCTATGAACCTATGAAAATTGCAACACCCAGGTGTGTTCTCTCTCTCTCTCTCTCTCTCTCTCTCTCTCTCTCTCTCTCTCTCTCTCTCTCTCTCTCTCTCTCTCTCTCTCTGGTTGCCTCTGTCTTTATCTTCTTCCCCACCAGTTTTTGTCACTCTGTCTCTCTTTGCTTTCTGACCCCACATTAGGTAGTCTGGGGGTTCTCCCTCTCCACCCTCCTCACCATACCCAGAACCTCACCATATTAGTGCCAAACACTGCAGACACCCAATCAACTTAGTCCACTGCAACTCAGAACTCCCACTCTCAAGAAATCCAACAGCCTCAGCCTCCCTGGTGCCAGGGCCCTAGGCATGGGTACCATGCTCAATTTCTAGTGCTATTTCTTCCATCCCACACTGAAAGGAGGGAGGAAAGGAGAGAAGGGGATAAAACAGCTCACATTTCTATAGCATAATGAGACCAATAAGATGCTTTCTTCATACCAAATCTGTACAATAAGTAATATCATTCCCATTTTACAGATGGGACACTGAGACATATAGTGTATAAATGATTTATATAGCAAGAAAAACATTCATTAAGGATTTAATATATGCCAGATATTATGCAAAGGTTTGGGGATATAAATACAAAAAAGCAAAGCAATCTTTGCCCTCAAAGGACTTCTGTTGAAGGGGAGGAAGACCATGCCTAAAGGGGAACTGGAAGAATGAGAGAAAAATATACATTTATGTCTCTCTGTCTATTGGTTATTTGTCTACATTTCTTTCTATCTACTATCTATCTATCTATCTATCTATCTATCTATCTATCTATCTATCTATATCATCTGTCTATCTATCATCTCTCTCTCTCTCTCTCTCTCTCTCTCTCTCTCTCTGTCTGTCTGTCTGTCTAGCCATCCATCTATCTCTATGGTTTTGACCTGGTGGCTAAAATTTACTTTGTAATTGTGTAGCCATTAAACAACTTAGTCAGAACTTGAATCCAGGGCTTTTTGAGTTCAGTATTCTATTGCACCACACTGTCTATCAAAAATGGAAAAAGGGAAAAAGGAAAGAATGAAGAAAGGAAATGTGGAAGAAAAAAGAGGGAAAGAAGAGAGTAGAGGCAGGAGAAGGAAAGAAGAATGAAAGAGAAAGGAGGGAGAGATGGTAGGAAGGGTGAAATTGAAGGAGAAAAGGAAGAATACAAGGAAAGGAGGAAGAATAGGAAAAAAAGAGGAGGTAGAGAAAGAATAATACAAGGAAAGAGAGGTAGGGAAGATGGAAGAAATTAGAGAAAAAAATGAAATGGGAGGGAGGGAAACAGGATAGAAGAAAGGGGAAAAGAAAGAGTGCAAGAAAAGGAAAGAAAAGAAGGAAGGTTGGAATTAAGGAGGGCTAGGAAAGACAAAGAGAGGTAGGAGGAGAAAGGAGGAGAATAATGGCAGAGTGAGGAAGATAGGAAGACCTGAAAATATGAAAAGAGGAAACAAATAAATCTGAGGAAGAATCTCCCTCTGTTCTATCACTTCCTGCCTTTGTGACCTGGGGTAAGTCACTTCCTTTCTTTGGCCCTCATTTCTCATGTTTATAAAATGAAAAGGGTTGGGAAGTCCCTCCTAGACCCAAATTTATAATCCAAAAAAAGGAGAAAATAGAGGAAAAAAGAATGAGAGCAAGTGAAATGAGCTCCATAAGGAATGGGAAAAGGTGGCAAAGACCTTTGAAAAAGCTCGATAGAGAAGGGAGGAATGAGGAGGAACGCAGGTCCAGAAGAGAGAGAAAAAAAAAAGTCTGAGGAAAACTAAGAAGAGGTCAAGGTCTGGAAGATGCTGGAGAGGAAAGAGAGTGAGGCTTGGCAGCAGCAGAGGAAGGAAAAACCAAGATATTCATTAGGTTAAATGCGTCTCTCCCTAATCTTTGGCAAACTAAATGAAATGGATGCCATCGGCAGCAGGAAGATGGGATGATTTTGTTTCGATTCAACTGCACACGGGCAATTAGGTGATTCACTGAGCCAGTCTCCATCTCGTGCTGGAGCCAGGGGTCTGGGGGGATAGGGGTGGGGCACAGTGCCCAGACTGGGTGGTTTGCCTATTTTTAAATTTAGGGATTTGTATTGGTGCCTTTTCCCTGGGAATATTTTCATGAGCTTGGGCACTCAGAGACCCTTGATCCCTTTGTCTGAGAGGCAAGATAGGAGTGAGAAACTGACTGTGTCTTCGCTCCCTAAAACCTTCGGACCACAGGCTGCAGAGCTAGAAAGGGCCCTGAATGACCATCGGGATCAGGGGTTCTTCACCTCGTTTGTGAAGCCTGGGGAATCCTTCTCAGGATCATATGTTTAAGTGCCTAAAGGAGAAAACATAGGATTACAAAGGAAACCAAAGGATGGGGAAAAGGAAGAGGTCATTTTTTCCCATTCAAGTTCATGTATCCTTTGGGAATCCATTCTCCAGATTTGGAAGCCCTGCCGTCGTCCAAACTCCCAGTTTTACGGATGAGGTCAGGGCAGTCCAGAAGATTTCGGAGATTTGCCCAACGTCCTACAAGCAGCATCACTGGCTTTTGGATTTGAAGAGGACTCTGGGAGTACCTGAGCTACTGAGTGGGCTGACAGATGATTGCCTCATCGACCAACGTCTGAGGCAGGGGAAAAGGGAAAAGTATAAGCATTTATTAGGCACCTACGATATGCCAGGCACAGTAGTAGTAAGCACTTTACAAATATCCTCATTCAATTCTCACAACATCCCTGGGAGGTGGGGGCTGTTATTATCCCCATACCATTTTACAGTTAAGGAACCTGAAGCAAACAGAGGTGAAGAGACTTGCCCAGCTAGTAAGAGTCTAAATTGAAATTTGAACTCAGGTCTCCTGGCTGAGCACTCTGTGCAATATGGTGCCACCTAGCTGCTTTAGGCAGGTTTGGACAATGATTGAATATTGCAATAGGGGTCAGGAGACCTGGATTTAAGTCTTATGCTATGTATTTCTGGAAGAAGAGAACATCAATTCAGATCCTCCATCTTTGATCTGCATCCTGCATGACCTTAGGCAAATTCCTCCAGGTTGGTTTGAGGACTCTAAGTTCCCTTCCAGGAGGGGGAATGCTGGAGCCAGCTCTAACCAGAGCAAGAGTTAGTTGTTAAATTTTCAATGTGAGCCTTTATACATTGCAAACCAGCAAAGGTAAAAATAAGGGCTTGATTTACTGTCTTGTTGATGATCTCAACTCAAGGAAGTGATGGAGAAAATGTTAATATTTCATTCAATTTAATAAATATTCATTGAGCACCTCCTATGTGCTAGGCTAAAGTGCTGAGGTTAAAGCAGCAAAAGACAGTACCTGGCCCAAGATGGAAAACTGAAAAAGTCTTTAGAAATCATTTCATCTGGGGCAGTGAGGTGGCAGTGGATAGAATTCTAGGTTTGGAATTGGAAAGACCTGGATTCAAATCTGGCCTCAGATACTTCCTAGCTGTGTGACCCTGGATAAGTCCCTTAACCCTTCCATTGACTAGCTCTTATGGTTTTTCTGTCTTAGAATTTATACTCAGGCAGAAGGGAATGGTTTTATTAGAAAAAGAGAAAAATAATTTAATCCAATCTTTTCATCTTACAGGGGAGAAAATGGAGGCCAAAAGAATTGCTAAGATCACATAGCTAGTATGTGGAAGAGTGGGGACTTGAACCCAGGTCCTATAATCCAAATCCAATCCTTTTCCCCCCCAATATATAAACTGATTCAAAGATAATACACTGAATTAAATTAGCGTCCAAGAATCTTTATGAAATGACCGGAGTCCTGAGCATTGTGTTTCTGGGAAAAAAGGGAATATAGTTTAGATAAGACATGGTCTCTACAGTTGTGGATTGAACAGCCTAGTTAGAGGATAAGTAATCAATAAGATGCCAATAAACTAAGTTAAAAATGTCCTGACGGAGGGGGGCAGCTGGGTGGCTTAGTAGATTGAGAACCATACCTAGAAACAAGAGGCCCTGGGTTCAAATATGGTCTCAGACACTTCCCAGCTGGGTGACCCTGGGTAAGTCACTTAATCCCCATTGCCTAGCCCTTACCACTCTTCTGCCTTGGAACCAACCCATAGTATTGATTCTAAAATGGAAGATAAGGGATTAAAAAATGCCACGAGCCTCTCATTTCTCTGGTGGTATAAACAAATGACTCAAATAGTCTAAAGAAGGTTCGGTGGCTTGGTGGGAAGAATAATGGA
Organism: Monodelphis domestica; assembly: GCF_027887165.1. Taxonomy (NCBI): domain Eukaryota; kingdom Metazoa; phylum Chordata; class Mammalia; order Didelphimorphia; family Didelphidae; genus Monodelphis; species Monodelphis domestica. Next base: position 390,802,758 of record NC_077230.1, read on the forward strand.
CTTGGACTTAAAGGAATCTGAATTTTATTCTTATCTCAGATACTTATTAGCCATGTGATCATGAGCAAATCACTTCACAGCCTCAGTTTCTTCATCAGGACAAGGGAAATAATTGTAGAACCTACCTCATAAGGTTATTGTGAAGATTGCATAAGATATTATTCATAAAATGCTTGGCAAAAATTTTTTAAACCCTTACTTTCTGTCTTAGTAACAACTCTAAGGCAGAAGGGCAAGGCTTAGGCAAATACAGTCCAGTGACTTGCCCAAGGTCACACAGTTAGGAAGTGGCTGAGGCCATATTTGAATCCAGGTCCGCCTGACTCCAGGGCTCACTGTTTTATCCATTTGCCAACTAGCTACACCATGCTTGGCAAATCTTAAAGTGCCCACTATTCTTATTCAAAATTATGATAGGGCAAATAAGTTTTGGAAACAGTGGGCTGAGGAGAAAGGACCAGGGGGAATCAAGAAAACATTTTATTTATTCAACTGTACCTATATTTAGGACCCTGTGCTTGGAGGATGCAAAGGGGAAATAGATACCATCCTTTCCTGATTCTTCAAGTTGTCGGTGCTTTCTCCTTCAAAACATACCACATTTACTTATGAGACTAACTATTGTAGCTACCTGCTAGAATATAAGCCCCTTTGGGGGAGCAGCAACTGTTTCATTTTTGTCTTTGTACCCCATGAAAGTTGGGGTGACTCAATGGTTGGTGGTCAGCCAGATCTGCTGCCCAGCCGTATGCCAGTCCCGGGACCCCAGGGAAAGTCATTTTTTCTCTTAGTGACCTAGGTTTGGGAGAAGCTCCCATCTGCATTGGCAGAGGAAGGTTGTTCACTGGAAAGCAGTAGAGGTTTAATAAATGCTTGAGAAAGGAATTATTCCTGTTATTGTGGCACTCACAGTTGAATTGAGGGGTATGACACACACACAAATAACAATAATAATGAAGATGTGATGCATGGGTGGTCCCTAAGGAAAGTGCCGACTGAGTGCCAATACTCGGCTGGAGGGCAGTCTGAGCACCAAACCCTTCATCAGAGTGCCAAATGGACCATCTGCACTGACAAAGACAACCCTAAGAAATAGCTTTTGCAATAGTTGGTTCTCTTATTTATGCTACTTTAGGAACTAAACAGAATTGACCAAGAGGCCCTCTGATCAATTGCTCAGCCTTCAGCTGCTACAACTGGAATCGACCAGTGTTGTGGATTTGGCCAAGACTGGGGCCAATCAATTCAATTTTAAAAAAATGTCACGAGCCTCTTGTTTGGCACAGTGTAGACAAAAAATAATTAACTGGCTGATTCTTTCTCTTCTTGCATTGGTTGTCTAGGTCTTAAAGCAGGTCTGATTAATCAGTGACCGTGATTAATTGAAGACATCGTGCAAGGTGTGTGCTTATATGTAAGTTTGTGTAGCTGTGCTTGTCTTGGTCTTTGTGTGAGTGTGGGTGTCTGAATGGATGTGTCAGGGTGGGTTGTATGTACACCACTGCTGTGTTTGGGGCGTTGTGTTTGTGATAGCTTCACCAAATGCTGTTTAATTGACTGTGAGCTTCCCTAGAGAGAAGGAGGAGAGTGGCAGATGCCATTTAAAAACAAGAGAATAGCTTAGACCATGGCGAACCCCTGATGATGTCTATGTGAGTTCTCCTGAATGTGAAGGGATCTAGGACTTCCTGCCTCCCAGAGCCCAGATGGCAGAGCTTGGGTGTGGGAGAGTTGTTATGCTCAGTGGAAAGCCTGGGATAAGAATTCAAAATGAGGCTGTAGGTAGGACCTTGGGTAAGAAGGTAGGATGGTACAATGGAATAAACTCTGGCTCTAGACTCAGGGGACCTTGATTTGAATATGGCTTCTGACTAATTAGTTGTGTGATCTTGGGTAAGCTCACTGGACCTCCCCAAGTCTAAGGATCATTAATTGTAAAAAGAGGGTGCTCGACTTGGTTCTAAATCTTTTGGTTCTAAATCTATGATTCCTCGCCCCCTTTTCTGGACCTCTGCTCATCTGTAAACTGGAGATGATATCCCATGCACTGCTAACCTCACAGGATTGATATAAGAAAAGCACTCTGCAAAGTATAAAAGCTATAGAAATGTAAGCTGATGTCAATAATTCAGAACAAAAGAGAGTTCCAACAGAGCTGGGAACTGTGAAGGATCATCTTTTTCACTCTCTGAAGACAGGGCTTCCTAACCATGTTGATAAGACCGGATTGGACCAGGTATGTTTAACTTGCTTGAGAGAAAAGACAACATTTAAAAACACCTTTGCAGCACTGTGTATGTACAAACGACATTGCAACTATAAACAGTGCTCAAAGCATCTTCCTCAGGACCTGTTAGCCCACTGCTCCCATGTACTGTTCCCACCTGCAAGTAAGAAAGCAGCATTTTTTCAGCAATCCTCTCTCAGGCAAGCATTTCACCCATTTTCTCCCTTAGGAGCCTGACTCTGTGGGACTGGAAGGCAAGTGCTACCATCCATAGGACAAAGGGAAGATTCTTACAAATGGCTCTCCTACTTATGGGAGTGGAACTTCATGCATCAGAAGGATTTCTGTTGGGAGTGTTGAGGGGAAATTGATCATTGGTAAGATACAAGAGTTTGGGGTATCCATGTTTGGAGGAGTGGCTGGACATCCAGTGGCATGGAAGAATAATGGAAGAGTATTATGCCCAAAGAGATGACAAATTAAAAAAAAGAATTCAGAGACTTGGGAAGGCTTTATTAACGGATACAGAGGGAAGTAAACAGATGTGGAAAAACAATTTATATGATAATCACAATAATGTAAAAAAAATTAAGATGTGGGAACTCTATCAGTATGGTGTCCAGTTTTGACTCCAGAGGATTAATGATGAAGCATGACTCTTACCTTTCTGCTAAAAGATGGTGGAGTATGGATTTCAAATGAGGCATGTGGCTTGATTACATGGGTCAAGGGGGATATGACTGGGGATATAGACTGGGTGAACATCCTAGTGAAAACATCAACAACATGGAAATAGGTAATACCTGGGAAGGGTGGGGGAGGGGAGGGAGGGAAAGAATATGACACTTGTCACCAAGGAATAATGTTCTAAATTGACTAAATTAAAAAAAAAAGAAAAAAAGAGGCATATATCTTTCCGCATAATCAATATGTTGATTATTTTGCTTGATTATACTTATTACAAGGGCAACTAGGTGGTGCAGTGGATAGAGTGCCAGGCCTAGTCAGGAAGACTCATCTTTCTGAGTTCAAATCTGGTCTCAGACACTGTGTGTGACCCTGGGCAAATCACCTAACTCTATTTGTCTCAGTTTCCCTATCTGTAAAATGAGCTGGAGAAGGAAATGGCAAACTACTCCAGTATTTTGCCACGAGAACAAGAAATGGGATCATGGAGAGTTGGACACAACTGTAACAATTAAACAACACCAATTATTACAGGAGAAAAGCAGAAATCACTCCTTGTTTCCACTTCCTTTCTTCTTCCTTCTTAATACTTTGCAAAAAAAACCCCATTCTGATCATTCAATAGAAACTGTTCTCTCCAAAATTACCAACAATCTCTTTAGGTCTACATTCAATTTTGTCCTTTCTGACATTTTTGCAACATAGCATTCTGTTGAATCCTTTTTCATAAATTCTCTTTTCTCATCAGGTTTTCATAACATCATCCTCTCCTGGTTCTCTTCCTGTAGTATCTTCCCACTCCTCAATCTCCTTAGATGAATCAGCATCCATGTCTCATAACTGGGTATTTCCAAAGGCTCTACCTTACACTCTTTTCTTTCCCTCAACATTTATATCTTTCTTGGTGACCTCATCAGCTCCAATGGGTTTAATGATCATTTCTATGCAGATGAGTCCCAGATCTATATGTTCAATTCTATTCAATTTTGTAAGCTTCTGGTTCACGTTGCCAACTGCCAGTGAGATATTTCAATTTGGATGTCTCATAGACATCTCAAACTCAATAGTTACAAAACAGGGGGACAGCTGAGTGGCTCAGTGGATTGAGAGTCAGACCCAGAGATGGGAGGTCCCAGGTTCAAATCTGGCCTCAGACACTTCCCAGCTGTGTGACCCTGGGCAAGTCACTTGACCCCCATTGCCTAGCCCTTACCACTCTTCTGCCTTGGAGCCAATACACAGTATTGATTCCAAAGACAGAAGGTAAGGATTTAAAAAATAGTTACAAAACAGAATATATTATCTGCCCCTCAACCTCCCTCCAAGTCCATCCTTCTTCTGAATTTACTGACCTATGTTATGGATACTACCAATCTTCTAGGGTCCAAGTTTGACAGCCCTTCAGTGTTATCCTCAACTATTTACTCCCTCTCCTGACTCTGGTTCATCTGCCACATAGCTGACAATGTTTTTGTTTTCTTCTACACGGTTCCAATTACATCATTCCCCTGTTCAATAAAATTCAATGGCTCCTTAATGCTCCTAGGATAAAATACAAACTCTCTTTTTGGCCTTTAATAACCTTTACAACCTGGCCCCTTCCCAGCTTTCTAATTTTATATATATATACACACATATAAAATCCTTTCCTTCTCACATTATACAGTCTATCCAAGTTGGCTATCTTGCTTTTCTTCACACATGACATTCCATTTTCCATTTCTGGCCCTTTTGACTGGCCATTTCCTATGCTTGGGAGGTTCTTCCTCCTTATCTCCACCTTTTAATTTTTGTGGCATGCTTCCAGATTTAGTTTAAATGTTCCCTTTGGCATAAAGCCTTTCCTAATCATCTTGGCTACTGGTTTCCCTTCTTCTCTAAACTAACAGTGACTGTGGGCCTGAAGCCCAAGGAAGACTCAATTTCCTGAATTCAAATCTGGTCTCGGCCCCTTACTAGATGAGTAACACTAGGCAAATCACTTAACTCTGTTTGTCTCAGTTTCCTTCTCTGTAAATATGAGCTGTTGAAGGAAATCACCAATCACTCCAGTGTCTTTGGCAAGAAAACCCCAAATGGAGTCACAAAGAGTCAGACACAATTGAAACTACTGAATAAGAAGCCAATTCTGAAGATTCAGAATTCTATGTATACAAATTGATTGCAGAGATTGTTTCATTTTGGTATTTGTTTTCTCCAGAGCTTAGCAGAGGGTCTGGCATATTCATAAATAATTGTTGATAAATTGATTCTATTGGGTAGAAGGAATCATTCGTAATCAACAGTGATAGAAGCAGCTAGATGGAGCAGTGGACAGAGTACTGGGCTTGGGGGTTGGGAAGACAAATTCAAATCTTTCCTCATACACTTACTAGCTATGCTAATCACTTCACCTCTGCCTGCCTCAATTTCCTAAAATGTAAAATGGAGATAATAATAGTATATACCTTCCCATGGTTGTTAGGATCAATGAGATCATATCTGTAAAGCATTTGACTCAGAGCCTGATACATAGTAAAGAACTGATAAATGATCCTTCCCTTCCCTTTTTGGGGGAAATGCACCAATAAAATAATTAAAAAGAAAAAGATAGGAGAGAGGAGTTGTCTGCTAGAGTGGGGCTGACTTTCAGGAGACAGACTTGGGCTGGGTGTATAGATTTGGGAGTCATTGGTGTAGAGATGAGAGTTAAACCCATGGAACCTGATGAGGTCACCATGAAAGAAGGTAGGAAAAAAATTTTTTAAACCCTTACCTTCTGTCTTGGAGTCAATATTGTGTATTGGCTGCAAGGCAGAAGAGTGGTAAGGGCTAGGCAATGGGGGTCAAGTGACTTGCCCAGGGTCACACAGCTGGGAAGTGTCTGAGGCCACATTTGAACCTAGGACCTCCCGTCTCTAGGCCTGATTCTCAATCCACTGAGCCACCCAGCTGCCCCCAGGGAAAAAAATGTAAGAATGTACAGAGAGAGAGAGAAGAAAAGAAGGCCCAGGAGAGAACCCCTGGGGTATACTCATATATAGGACATAGAAAATGGATAAAGAATTAGATAAAGGAGACAGAGAAGTAGCAGCCAGTCAGGCAGGAGGAGAATCAAAAGAGAACAATGTCAAAAAAATGGAAAGAAATAAGTATCTAGAAGGAAGGAATGATAAACAGTGTCAGATGTTGAAGAGAGATTTAGAAAAAAAGAATGGAGACAGAGAAGGGCATCGGATTTGGCAACTGGTTCTCTAGAGGGAAAAAGGAAAATTTAGGTGATGGAAGATCAAAAGATCAATAAAATTTATATGGAAAAACAAAGAGATAGAAAGAGCAGTATGAAATGAAGGTTCAAAGTCCTTCACAATCCTGGTAGGCTTTCTTTGGACACTCCACAGCTTATTAATGTCTTTCTCTAAAAAGTACCCAGGACTAAATCAAGGCAGAGTCTAGCTAGACTACCATCTCATCAGTCCCAGGCTCATTGCCCTCTCTCTGTCTCTGTCTTTGTCTCTCTCCACGTTCTTTCTTGGAATCATTACTAAGTATTGGTTCCAAGGCAGAAGAGCAGTAAGGGCTAGGCATTTGGGGTTAAGTGACTTGTCTAGGGTCACAGAGCTAGGAAGTGCCTGAGGCCATATTTGAACCCAGGCCCTCTCATCTCTAAGCCAGACTCTCAAACCATTTAGTTACCTACCTGCTCCCTTGGGTACTTTCTTAATGCAGCCTAGGATTGTCCCAGATTTCTTGGCTGCCATCACTCTGTTAATATATATTGAACTTGTGGTTCATTACAAACTCTAGATCTTTTTCATGTGAATTGCATCTAACCATGACTTTCCCATTTTATATACATGTAAACACAGTTATCTGTGTTGTTGCCATCCCTTACTAGACTGTATGCTCCATGAGGGCAGGCAAAATGCCTTAGTATAATCTGGTATCTCTATCAGTCTTACCATGATGTTATAAATGTTCTTTGTACTGTTTATTTTTATTTTTTTTAAATCTATCAGATCCAATCTGGCTCTGCCTGATTGTAATGTAGCAGATGAATCTGCTCTCTGCTTCTTGTCCCTAGAGAAAGCTGCTTTGGGGTTGAGGGGGATTAAACCTTCACAACATACCCAGTCTCTCCCCTGATTCATGAGAATCCAGGAGGCTTGGTTGTATATATGAATGCTTCATCTAACATCTGGCCCTTGCTCCCCAACAGCCCAGCTGTTCCTAAAAACATATGGCTGAGGGTGATGATGGGTGTTTGTAGGATATAAAAATCAGTATTTCACTGAACACTGAGTCACGCCTCCCCAACCCACATTAGTTTCACGTTCTGTCCACTAGAAGCTGTTGTCAAATATCAAATGACCTGGGGAGGGAAAGGTGGCCTCGCACTTGCAAATTGAGCCCAATGGCTTATTAAAAACATAAAAAGCCTGTCAGAGGAGATCAGGCTGATTCTGTCAAGGACACAAAAATACAGTGAACTTTGACCCAATACAATATGATACAATGGAAAGGACCCTGGATTCGAAATCTGAAGAGATACGTCCCAAGTGTAACAGTTTCTTGTCATTTGTGTGACATTGGGCAAGTCTTTTGATCTTTCTGAATATCAGCTTCCTTAGCTGTAAAGTGAGGGGGTAGGTTCGGTAATCCTTGGGGTCCTTTCCAGTCTAGAGCCTACAATTTCTCAATCAATATTTGTTGTTTTGGGGGAAGAAGTAACTGAAGTGCTGTAGTTACAGGGCTGGGGGCAGGCAGGTTGTACAGATGGAGGGGAGATGATGCAGAAAAGAAGGTATAGGGTGAAGAATTAGAGAATCAGATCTTTGAATTAGAGTGCAAAGACTTGAGTTCAAGACAGCTTTGTTCCATTCTACCTCTGTGACCCTGGGCAAATCACTTCTCCTCTGAGCCTGTTCCGTCTCCATAAAACAAGACTCTTCACCTCTGCTCTGCTCACCTCAGCACTCCTGGCAGGATGAAATTACATATGAAAATGCTTTATTAAACAAAAAGTTCCCCAAATCATGGGGTCAAAGAAACTCAGAGCTGGAACAGACCTGTTAAGCTATGAACCTAAAAGGCTAGGGGTCAAGGAGAGGCTGATGAGGAGAAGCTTTCCTCAAGAGCCACCTCCCTGCAAACTCATTTATATGACAGGAATAATAACAGCCCTGAGAAGTAGGAAGGGCAGGGATTAGGGTGTTGAAGGGATCCATGGGCTAATATATGGAAGGGTGCTTTGTAAAGTCTAGAGCATTGTGCTAAAGTAGGGTATTATTAAGGCATCATTATTATTCAACCCAGCAGACTGAAAGAAGTAAACAAAGCAGGGTGGGCTGGGGGGGAGTAGCAGCTAGTCCACCCCCTGTGTGATTACCATTCTACCTCTTCTCAGAAAGGAGGTTTCTCTGCCTCAGAAGTGAATCACAGGATTGAATGGAAGAGCCATTCATTCCTGATAGAAAGAGTGCTGGGACTCAAGTCAGGGAACTTCAGTTTGAGGGCTGGATTTATTTATTATTTGTTCGTCATGTGATTTCAGTCAAATCATTTAATCATCTGTTGGTCTCAGTTTCTTCCTCTTGTTGAATGGGGATAATAATGCCCTACCTCACAGAGTGATTGTGAGGAAAGCACTTTATAAGCCATAGAGCTATTGAAATGGAAGTTATTAGTATCAGTAGTAGGTATTTACTATGGAGAGAGTTGACTAGAGTACGGAAGGTCTTTCTGGCTCAAGGCCCCACTGTCTATCCACTATACTATCAGTTGTCTCAAGGATGGATATCAGGAGGTCCGTGAATTTGGATAGTGAAAAATTACATTTTAATTTCATTATATTTGGTTTCCTTTGCAACCTTATGTATTTTATTTTACACAGCATTGTACTGAGAAGGGCTTCACAAGACTATCAAAGGGGACTATGACATAAAAAAGATTAAAAATAATTGTTTGAGGACAGCTCTATGGATAGGTATTTACAGAGGTTCAAGTCTTACTCATGACTTCTGGCCTGTAGTGGGAGGTAGGGGTGGAGAAAGACTAATTTTTGTGTTGTAAACTACCTATAAGGAGGCAGATTTCAGTTCAGTCTAAAGAAAAACCTCCTAAATATTAAGAATTGTCCAATAAAGTATTAAACCACTTTGTTAGAAAGTTTCCAACACTTTGGTTCTTCAATCAGGGAAGAGATGGCGCACCATGGTATGACATATTAATGTAATAGAATATTGTTGGAGAGGGAGTTCCTACTTTAGGCAAGAGGTGTAGGACCAACTGTTTAGGCTAGTCATGTCTTTAGGTACTTTTGATGAGGAAAGTGTCAGTACCATGGCCAGCAGCTATGGTGAAGTAGAAAGTAGATGGATGGTTTGGTACTGGGATAGTGGAGAGTGCCAGGAAGAGTGGAGTTAAGAAGTTCCTACTTTAGGCAAGAGGTATAGAACCAACTGTTTAGGCTAGTCATGTCTTTAGGTACTTTTGATGAGGGAAGTGCCAGTACCATGGCCAGCAGCTATAGTGAAGTAGAAAGTAGATGGATGGTTTGGTACTGGGATAGTGGAGAGTGCCAGGAAGAGTGGAGTTAAGAAGTTCCTACTTTAGGCAAGAGGTGTAGGACCAACTGTTCAGGCTAGTCATGTCTTTAGGTACTTTTGATGAGGAAAGTGTCAGTACCATGGCCAGCAGCTATGGTGAAGTAGAAAGTAGATGGATGGTTTGGTACTGGGATAGTGGAGAATGCCAGGAAGAGTGGAGTTAAGAAGTTCCTACTTTAGGCAAGAGGTATAGAACCAACTGTTTAGGCTAGTCATGTCTTTAGGTACTTTTGATGAGGGAAGTGCCAGTACCATGGCCAGCAGCTATGGTGAAGTAGAAAGTAGATGGATGGTTTGGTACTGGGATAGTGGAGAGTGCCAGGAAGAGTGGAGTTAATAGGGGTCACATGGGTAGATTTGAAGGAGGAGTAACTATTTCTGAGACTAGAAGATACAATTAGTTTGCTTCACATCTGTGCTTTTTGTCAGTTTAGAGAAATTAGAGAACAAGGCTAAGTCGTCAATAAGCACTAATTAATTAGCATTAATTGATTTTTAAGCCTTGCCTTCTCTCTTAGTATAATTCTAAGAGAAAAGAGCAGAAAGAGCAAGGCAATCAGGGTTAAGTGAATTGCCCAGAGTCACACAGCTAGGAAGTATTTGAGGTCAGATTTGAACCCAGGTCCTTCTGACTCCAATCCCTGGCTTCTATTCACACTAGCTACCCCATAAATAAGCACTTACTAAGCCCTTACAATTTGTCAGGCATTGTGCTAAGTGCTGGGAAAACAAAGAAAAATCCAGCCTCTGCCTTTAAGGAACTAACCATCTACAGAAGGAGAAGCTGAGACCCCAGGTGGGGTGTGAAGACAAGTGGGTCCCCAGGGCATAAGAAGGGCAACTATGGAAGAACAGAGAAGTTTCCCTGTGGTGGGATATGTCTTTGTGTTTCTTCTCTGGTGTGCTAGCCCACAAGGAAGCCACTGGACGAGGGTGAATATCTATATGCCCCTTCTCTGAGTATCTAGTATTCCTTAACAGGGCTTGGCAAGGGATCAGTGTCCTGTTAAGGTCTGAGTTGATGATGAGAAGGCCTTTCTTTCCAGGGCAATTTTAGCTGACTTTTTAACACAGCATATTCTAACACTTTATCCTGTTATCTCAAGGACATGTTTTGAGAATCCAGACCTAACACAGCCCAAATCAGGATAATGCTATAGGTCTCAGAATCCTACAATCTTATAAGAATTCCATAATGACAGAACTTGCAACATAGGAACTTCACCCTTTGGGTAGCCATCCCACTTCTCCTATCCAAATTATACTTCTGTTATTTCCTATTCCTTCCTAATCCCTTGCATTGTCCCCAGGCTCCACCTCTGAAGCTTTAAGTTGGGAAAAGCTATCAGAGGTGCTGCTGAATCTGGGAAATTACTGTCTCCTATACATTTGGTCTTCATTCCTGCCTTATTCTCTCCCTACTCTCCCCCAGCAAGAGAGAAAGGAGGCATTGACAGCTGTGGTGCTGGGACTTTCTCTTGTTGAGATGCATTAATTTGTAAATATCTTCATTTATATGTAAATGTGGAATTCCTAGCCTGGCACCAACCCTCCTGCCAACAGCTAATAGGACTTCCGCAGCCTCACTGCTCAGCCTGCTTCCCTTTCTTCTACCGTTTAGGCTGTTAGGGGGGGATTTGTCCCCCTATGATTTGATTTGATTTGAAGAGCTTTTATCTTTCTTCTCCATGCCTCGGGTTTCCTCTGCTCCCATCCTGCTGCCTCTGACTTCCCCATCTCCAGAGAGCCAGCATAAGGTCTGAGAAAGTGAACTGAACTTGGGAGTCAAAAGACCTGGGAAGTGACTAGGATGACAAATGGCCTCAGGATCACTCTATATGAAGATTGCTTAAAAGAATGTGCAGTGTTTAGCCTGGAGAGGAGAAGACTTATGGGACATATGATAGTTATTTTCAAGCATCTAAAGGGTTCAGAACATGGAAGAAAGGGGTCAACTTTGTTCTGCCTCACCCCAGAGAGGAGGACAAGATGCAATGGACAGAAGCCTGTGACCTTGGCAAAGACGTTTAACCTCCAGGAACCTCAATTTCTTCATCTGTAAGATGAGGGGGTGTGACTAGATGGCCTCTGAGGCCCCTTCAAATTCGAGAGCTATAATCTAATGATCCCAAACCGCCCAAAGGCAGGTTGGGCTTGATTCAAGGGAAAACATGTTAATGAGAGCCATTCAGTAGTTGAATTTATACTTTTGGGTGTAGTGGTCCCCACCAGACATCTTCTAGCAGATGTTGGATAGCCAATGGTCAGGGATGCCATAGAGGGATTCTGGTTCTGGTATTCCTAAGGATCCTTCCAGTTCTGCCCTGCCCTAGTACTCAGTATTGGAAAGAATGTCAGACTTTAGGGGGCATGTATTGATTGGATCCAGGCCTTCCCACTCCACTGCTCATCACTGTGTGATCTTGGGTACTCTGCCTCGTTTTATCTTTGGTGAAGACAATACTTCAAAACATCCAAAAGACCCATGATGGCATCCATGCAGCTTCCCCTTTCACCTTCATCAATGCCGACCCGAATCACCTTAGGATAATGGGCTTTGTGAGTCGCTGTGGGTGGCTTTAAAAAACAGGTATTTCTGGATGGCTGATGGTCACCCATGGACCTCGCTGCTTAGTGAGGCTGGGCTGTAGGTATTTCTGGATGGCTGATGGTCACCCATGGACCTCGCTGCTTACTGAGGCTGGGCTGTAGGTATTTCTGGATGGCTGATGGTCACCCATGGACCTCGCTGCTTACTGAGGCTGGGCTGTAGGTATTTCTGGATGGCTGATGGTCACCCATGGACCTCGCTGCTTACTGAGGCTGGGCTGTAGGTATTTCTGGATGGCTGATGGTCACCCATGGACCTCGCTGCTTAGTGAGGCTGGGCTGTAGGTATTTCTGGATGGCTGATGGTCACCCATGGACCTCGCTGCTTACTGAGGCTGGGCTGTAGGTATTTCTGGATGGCTGATGGTCACCCATGGACCTCGCTGCTTACTGAGGCTGGGCTGTAGGTATTTCTGGATGGCTGATGGTCACCCATGGACCTCGCTGCTTACTGAGGCTGGGCTGTAGGTATTTCTGGATGGCTGATGGTCACCCATGGACCTCGCTGCTTACTGAGGCTGGGCTGTAGGTATTTCTGGATGGCTGATGGTCACCCATGGACCTCGCTGCTTAATGAGGCTGGGCTGTAGGAAACTGAGGTCCATCATAAGTTCACCACTGTTCCTACACTCAAATCCTTTCCAGTTTGATAGCATCTACAAGGGACTGAGCTGCGGTGGCCCAAGGCTACTCCCATGCTATGATGAGGGATCAGAGGAGTTGGGAAGGTTGAGGGTTGGAAAGGTGATAGAACGTTATTTATACTAATTGTTTCATTTGATCCTTGCAACAATCCTGGGGTTGTTGTGTAAGAATGGAGTGCTAGGCAGCCCTCACAGGATATCCAAATGCAAACTATTTTCATTAACAGGTAAAAGATCAGGCCATGTTTTGTTAGGCTGGATGCCAGTTTGGTAAAGAAGTCCATCTTCAATTTCCACAGGCCCCAAGGCCCTGGGAGAGGAATGCAATCAAAGGTGACATAATCAGCTAGTGTCATGGAATAAACACTGGGTTTGAAAGTCAGGTCTGATCCGTTTTCTGGTGGTGGTAGGGTGACAAGGAGTGTAAGACCAAGGTTTAAATCTCACCTCTAACACTGGCTGTAGGATCATGAACAAAGCATGTAATCTCTCTAAGACTCAGTTTCCTCATCTGTAAAATGAGGTTGGATTTGATGACCTCTAAGGTTCCTTCTTCCTCTAAGAATGAACAAGTCTGTAATAAAGTTCCTTTAAGGTAGAGATTCTTTCCTTGCTTGTGTGTGTGTATGTGTTTATATGTATGATAGCTGCCCCTGGCAGTCTAGTGAAGCCTATGGACTCCTTTTCAGGATATATTTTTAAATAATTGAAGGAAATGAAAAATCAATTAGAGTTTAAGGAAAATAACAGGTATTTTTTCCCATTCAAGTTCATGGAGTCCCTGAAATCTACTCATGGTCTCAGGTTAGGAGCTCTTGTCTTAGAAGGTCACAGTTTCTTCATTTGTAAATGAAAGAAGTTGGATTAGTCTTTATGGTCCCTTCCAAAGCTCTAAGGTTCTAAGGTTCTTTTCATTCATGCATCCAAAAAATATTAATTTCCTGCTTACTCTGTTCTAGGCACAGATAGGAAAGCACAAAGGAAATAGTCCCTATCCTCAAGAAGCTTCCATTCTCTAGCACTAAAACAACAGAAAAACAGATAAGTAGATGCAAAATATTGGAATAAAGACCTACAGTAGGAGATATCATGTTAACTCAGTCTTAAAGGCAGCTAGAGATTTAACAAGATACAGGTGAAGAGGGAGCATATCCCAGGCAGAAGAGACATTCTGAGCAAAATCAGAACAATGAGAGATGGAACTATGGATATGAAGGCAGTTCAGTGTAGAGTGTTAGACCCGGAGTCAGGAAGATCTGAGTTCAAATCTAGCCTCAAGATACTATCTAAGTGACTCTGGGCAAGTCACTTCAGCTTGTTTGATTTAGTTTCTCATCTGTCAAATGAGCTGAAGAAGGAAATGGCAAACCAATCCAGTATCTTTTCCAAGAAAACCCCAAATGGCGTCACAAATAGTCAGACACATGTAAATGACTTAACAACATGGTAAATTTGAAGAAGAGCAAAGGGGTTAGTTTGGTTGGAACATGGAGTACTTCAGGGAGATTAATGTGCAAAAAAGCCTATGAAGGTAGGCTGGGTCCTACTGCAAAGGGCTTTAAATGTCAAAAAAAGAGTAATGTGTATTTCATACCAGAGGAAACTGGGAACCATTAAAGCTTTTTGATCAGGGGAGCAACATAGTAGATTTGTATTCTAGGAATTAATAATGGTAGCTATATGGAAAACAGATCAGAGAGGGGCAGCTAGGTGCCTCGGGGCTGGAGTCAGGAGGTCCTGGGTTCAAATCTGACCTCTGATATTTGCTAGCTGTGTGACCCTGGGCTAATCTAAGAGCTAGTTGCCTGGCTCTTACCTTACTTCTGCATCACAACCAATACTTAATATCTATTGTAAGACAGATGGTAAGGGTTTAAAGAAAGAAAATGGATTGGAAAAAAGAGAGACAAGGTAAGGAGACCTATTAGAAGATGATTTCAGTAATCCTGGCAAGGGGAGATGAGAACTTGAACTAATGACAGCCATGTGAATGGAGAAAATTAGAGTTAGATTTAGTCATCAAATAAAGGCATATGGGTTAGGGTTAGGTAGTTGGGCAATACTATGGAAGTAGAATCAGTGACAATTGTTCTGTGATTGCATATTGGAGTAGAAGGAGAGAGGAGAGTCAAAGATAAATCTATTGTTGTGAACTTGAATGACCAGAAGGATGGTAGTGCTGTCAACATATAAAGGGGGCAGTCTGTGTTAAAGGTTCTTCTGGCTCTACAGTTTGGTGTTCTGATACCTCTTCTAACTCTGAAAGACCATATTCTAAGGTTTCTTCCAGCTTGGACGTTTTGTGTTCTAATGTTTTTCCCAGCTCTGAAATTCCATGTTTTAAGGTCTCTCCTAGCCCTGGCCATTCCATATTCTAAAGGCCTTCCTAGCTCTGACTTTCTCTGTTCTAAGCTCTCTCCCAACTCTGACATTCTCTGTTCTAAAGTCTCTCCCAGCTCTGACATTCCCTGTTCTAAGCTCTCTCCTAGCTCTGACTTTCTCTGTTCTAAGCTCTCTCCCAGCTCTGACATTCTCTGTTCTAAAGTCTCTCCCAGCTCTGACATTCTGTGTTCTAAGGTCTCTCCCAGCTCTGACATTCTCTGTTCTAAGGTCTCTCCAAGCTCTGGCATTCTCTGTTCTAAGGTCTCTCCCAGCTCTGACATTCTCTGTTCTAAGGTCTCTCCCAGCTCTGACATTCTCTGTTCTAAGGTCTCTCCCAGCTCTGACATTCTCTGTTCTAAGCTCTCTCCCAGCTCTGACATTCTCTGTTCTAAGGTCTCTCCCAGCTCTGACATTCTGTGTTCTAAGGTCTCTCCCAGCTCTGGTATTCTCTGTTCTAAGGTCTCTCCCACCTCTGACATTCTCTATTCTAAGGTCTCTCCCAGCTCTGAAATTTGGCATTCAAAGACCTTCTCAACTTTGTATGTTTCTTTGTCTTAATACCTTTTAGAACTCTAGTAGTTGTTGTTAACATCTGACTTCTAGTGTGCCCAGAAGAGACTACCCTGTACCTGGGAATAATGATGGGTCAGGCACATCTATCTTCAGATGAAAAATTTCTGTAGCACTTTAAAGTTTATATGGGACCATTATGTGTAGTGGCTAGAAAACTGGCCTCAAAGTTAAGGTTTCAAATCTGAAGCAGTGTGGCTGAGTAACCCTGGACAAGTCTCTAAGCATCTCAGTTCTGGAGTCACTTTTCTGAGACTCTTAGTAGCAGAGTGGGTGCTAGGCTTTACTGGTAGAGGGAATTTCCTCATCTAGGAATCTGATCCATCAATGAAATCACAGGTATATTTCCTTTCCCTTTAAAATTCACAAAGCATTTTTTCTTGCAACAAGTCACCAAGGTAGATAATGCAAAAATGATTACTTTTATTTTCTGTGGAATTGGGGCTTTGGCACAGGCCCAGACCACCTAAGTTGGAGTCACCCAAGTGGAAGAGGACTTTGGGGAGATTGGAGGACTGGAACTTTCTAGGACATTTTATATGAATCCCGTGGCTTGGCTGGGAGCTGCCTTTTCCCATTGTCTGGGTCTGATCTAGCAAAGGGAGAGGTGTGTGTGTGTGTGTGTGTGTGTGTGTGTGTGTGTGTGTGTGTGAGAGTGAGTGTGTGATCATCATGGAAGAGCCAGGGGCTCTTTCACTCATTTCATGCAGTTGGGGAGGAGAGCCTGAAGACCATCTCTTTGCATTCTTCCCTGCTTAGGCCAAGTAGACCCAAGAAACAGACCTGGATCTTTAACCTTTTTGTTTTTTATTTTCCATTCCTAGAGCCTCTAATCTGACCCATAAAGACTGAGCCACAAGGATCTAGCATTCTAGGTATCCAAACTGGACATTGCAGTCAGCCCAGCAGAAGCGGACTCAGCTGGCTTTGAACTAGATCTTGGTGGGACTTGACTAATGTTATATGGGAGCTGATGTAAGTTACAAACCTAATCTTCCCCTTCCCGAGACCAAGGTGGTAGAGGAACATGTATGTGCCCTGGTACTGGGAAAAATATTTGTTCCTGTTACATCTTTGAAGCAAATATTTCTGTGTAAAAGATCATTCAATGGGAAGTGGCTAAATGGAAAGGGGATACCATTTCTGGGGTCCCTAAATGTATGGGCACAGTAGCTGGGGCTTTGAGTCCATGGCAGAGAGAAGAGACTCCCCTGTCCTTCAACTCACTCAAGATACTGCAGACCCCTATGTGAGTGTATGAGTATGTGTAAAGTATAATTTGTGCTCTAGAAATAAATATTGGAATCATATGGAAAATGGAATGGAGAGATGGGACACTAGAGGTAAAGAGAGCAATTAGGAGATGATTTCAGTAATCTAGGCAAGAGGAGATGAGAACTTGAACTAGTGGTAGCCATGTGGATGGAGGAAATTAAGGTTAAGGTTGGAGCTGTCAAACAGGCCTAAGTAACAGAGTAAGGACCATCCTGACCTTAAGAGAGTGCACTAGAGTCCACCATGTTAAATCTAGATGATGAGGAAACTGAGATTCAGAGAGATGAATGTACTTAACCAGGGTTCCATAGTTAATAAGTGACAGATTCGAGGCTAGACCTCCTGATTCCACATTGTAGTATGTTTGCCCCTACATACCAAGTTGCCTTTGTTATATCTAGAGTGAAGAGTATGTACAAAAAGACTACACATATACGCAAGGAGGTATCACTATCTGATTATCACATGCAGTCAAGGCCAACATTATTATGATAGATGAGGAAACTGAGTCTGAGGGAGGGAAAATGGTAGACCATCATCAGAGAACTGAGGAATGGCTCAACAATCATCAGAAGCTCAGCCTGCCTCTCCATCCAGGACCTTTTCCAGAACACTCCAGACCAGTTTCAAGGACTTAATGGAGTTTACACTTGGTGCTACTAAGACTGATTGTGCTGGGGGAGTTGTACCACCATTAGCATTGTTGACATCTGGGCTATAGATATGAGGCAGAGGTGTGTTGGAGCAGCTTAAACCTATTTGAGCCAATTATTAAATTTTCAGTGTGAGTATTTACACCTCTGAAGTCAGCAAACAAATCAGGGCTTAACTTGTTTTCTTGATTGTCTAGACTTAAGAAAGTGATGGAGAAAATGTTAATAATACAGATTAAACTTAAAAGTTTCCTGTATACATTTTTGAGAGGATGTTATTAAATATTTGCCAGTACACTCCCACCTTTGAGGCTGAGCTTCAGCAGAAACAGCACTGAGCCAGTTAATGGGGGTCTTGCATTAGAATCCCAATTTTGCCATAAATCAAATGTCTAATTTTGGACTAGTCCTTTTCCCACCATAGACCTTAGCTCCCTCATTTGTAAAGTTAGTGAACTGGCCTGGAACATCTCCATGATTTGTTCAAGCTCTTATAACCTTCGAATCTATCCATCCTAAAGCCAGTTCTTGTCCCAGTCACCTAAAGATTGCCTTTTCTTCTCCAGGCCCCTCTGGATGGCCCCAGTGATGGCAGTCTTTATAAATGAACTGCTCTCCCTTTGCAAAGGAATGGCCTCATCCTCTAGCCTTTCTGAATCAATGTTTTCAGAGCAACCATGGGTCAGATGTACTCATGGGTCCAAGAGACAGCTGCAGAAGATGCCCTTCCCTAGCCCCTCACCTCACAGTGGACTGATAGACAAGATCTTCCCTCTTCCGGTAATTCTCCATGTGGGAAGAGTTGGTGGAGAACATGGCATCAAATGTGAAGATCTTTTGCTTGATGGTCCCACCGTCTGTTACCTGCCAAAGAAGCAGACCCACATCCAGTGGTGGTGTTAATGGCAGCCGAGCTCCAGCCCCAATTCCCACCCTCCATTCCTAAGGCCACTGAGTTCTGTTCCTCTTTTATGGGTTTAAACCACAGAGTACTTTCTTTGTGAATTGGCAGGGACTTAATTCCAAGAAATGTAAGTAATCGATTCAATGATATAATAATAAGAGCTATTCCCCAATTAATAAATGATTTAAGGATTTAAATAGGTAATTCTCAAGGAAAGATACCTAAACTATCTATGGCCATTGTCTGAACCACTACTAATGAGAGAAATGCAATTGAAAATGATTCTGCCATCTTACTTCACACCCCTCAGCTGGGCAAAGATTACAAAAATGTTTGTGAGACTGTGGGGCAATAGACACACTGATGTACTCTTCGTGAACCTGTGAATGGGTACAAACATTTTGGAAACCAGTTTGGAGTTATACCCAGACAGTTATAAACAATACATGCTCTTTCACCCAAACATATCACTGCCAGGCCTGTATCCCAAAGTGATCAAAGAGATAGAAAGAGGATTAATATTTACAAAAATGTTTATTATAACTCTTTTTTTATAGTGGTGAGGAATTAGAAACTCAATTCAATTGAGGAATGGTCAAATAAGTTATGACATAGGAATGTAGAGGAATATTATTGTAATATAAGAAATGAGGAAATAGAATCTTTCAAAAAGACATGAAGGGGTAGCAAGGTGACTCAGTAGAGAGAGCCAAGTCTAGAGAAGGGAAGGTCCTCGATTCAAATATGGCCTCAGACACTTCCTAGATGTATGACACTGGGCAAATCACATAACCTCACTTGCCTAGCCCTTACCTCTCCTTTGCCTTGGAACTTATATTTAGTATCAATTCTAAAACAAAAGTGTCTTTTTTTTAATTAAAGAGAGAAAGACATGGAGAGACTTATATGAACTGATGCAGAATGAACTGATCAGAACCAGATGAACAATTTATACTCTATCATTAATTTTATTTTCTTATTATTTGAAAGATACTTTTATGAAGAATAAAATGAGCAGAATAAGAACAATATCTACATAAACAAAAACACTGTAAATTCGAAAGAGCTATGATCAGTTCAATGAACATTCATGATTCCAGAGAACCAGTGATGAAGCATGGTACTCATCTCCTATCAGAGAGGTGATAGATTAAGGATGCAGACTGAGACGTCTATTTTTGGATCAGTCAATGAGGGAATTTGTCTTGCTTGACTATTCATATTTGTGTCCAAGAATTTGGTTTTGTTTTCTCTCCTTTTTCAATGGAGTGGGAAGTGGGAGAGAATATAAATTTATATTAAATTGAAAAGAATTTAAAATGGCAAAACAGGGAGCATTATAGATTTGGAATGTTGCATGAACTTTCAGATGAGGTCATTGTACTGAACCTTTTTATTTTGTTACAAGAGACCTCTCATAAGAGTGATCTTGAAATGTTTAGAATGTAAAAGCATTATATATCAATAAAACTTAAAAAAAGAAAAAGAATTAAAAAGGGCCAGTCAGGAAATGCCAAGCTTATCCTGTGAAGGTAATGAACGAGGCCAGCCAATTAAGAAACCATAGAGACAGATGTTAGAAAAGGGGTTAGGGCCAATGAGCCTGGCATTTAGTAGGTGTTTATACATGTTCAGTGAGTGATTGGTGGATGGGAAACTCTAGCTTGATTCCAAACCAACAGACAAATTTTCTCTTCTATGGATTCAAAATTCCAAGCAGCTTCTTCTGATGTGAGGAGGGAATGTGGGATCACAACAGATGGGGATGAGAAGGGTGTCACTCTTTAGGTAATAACATATAGATAATTTTTGCTCTATGCTATACAATTCAAACTTAGAAAATACACAGATGGAAGGCAGTGAGATTTATAGAGTCCCATTTTAGGAAAATGGAACACTTGGCTTTCACTACCAGTTTGGTCATCTTCTCGTTAGATAGTGATGAGAAAGTCAGTTTCTCTGGGTTCCAGATGATGGGGTTTAGACTCAAATGATTTCTGCAGTCCTCTCCAATTCTAACATTCTGTGCTCTAAAATCTTTAGTATTGTATGTTCTAAGGATTCTTTCAGCTCTGACATTCTGTGTTCTAAGGTTCCTCCTAGCTCTGACATTTTGTCTCCTAAGTATTCTGAGGTCCCCTCCACATTCTGACATTTCATGTTCTAAGGCCCCCCCCCCAAATCTGACATTCCCTGTTCTAAGGCCTCCCAAAAGCCTGACTTACCTGTTCTAAGACTTCCCTAAATCTGACATTCCCTATTCTAAGGTCCCCCAAAATATGACATTCCTGTTCTAAGGCCCCCCAAATCTGACATTCCCTATTCTAAAGGTTCTCCCAGCTGTGACATTTTGTGTTCTAAGGCTCTTCCTTGCCTTGGCATTCTATATTCTAACTTCTGATATTATATCTACTAAAATCTTTTCAGCTCACTTATACTCTGTTCTAGGGTCCCTTTCAGCTCAGACATTCTGTATTCTAACCCTTACAGTCTGTTTTGAAATGGTAGTTCCAGATAGGGGTCAGGCTAGTCTGCAGGGGGCAGATGGAGCTACAGTGGTGCTGTCCCAACTGGGCAGGTTCATTCCCATAGTCCCATGTTTCCAAGTAGTCTCTTATCCCTGATAGGACTGAGAGCAGGTGGGAAGGTCTCTCTTTACACAAAAGAGTAATTATCACCTTTCCTGTTTCCCATCTGCTCAAGGGCCATTTCCTCCTTGTACTTCCAGAACTCTTTCTACTCATTAGGTTAGAGGGATTTTCCTCACTGAGAATCCCCATCCATTGAAATCATTGGTTCCTTCTTGTCCCCACTTAAGAACAGTGAATATTGGATTTCAATTCTGCCTTTCTTTCCAAATTCTTTCCTTTCTTTTTGCCTTCTTCCTCCTCACCCCAAACAGAATGTTGTGGGAATCTTGTTTCCAATGTAAAGATGGCTCAAACTCACCTGTACCTTGTTTGAAATTTAGCCTGTATGACAATCTGAAAAAAATCTGACACTCAACTGGAATGATGAGATTTATGGTTTCTAGTACCAAAGCAATGGCTTGGAGTTGGAAGACCTGGTATTGAGGTTGGGTTCTATCACTTACTGGTTGTATGACCTAGAACAAGTCAGTCAATTTCCTTCTCTGGATTACAGTTTCCTTATTCTTCCAAAGTAAAAGGTTAGATGAGAAGATCTCTGAGAGCCCCTCCAACTCTGCCATTTGATAAGTCTATGATCAGTTGACAGCATGACTGGAAAGATTGGAGTACAGGATGGTTTGGATGGAAGTGGTGAGTGGTGAGAGGTTGGAAACAAAAGATGCTCTCTTCAGCCATGGGGGTTTGGGATAGGGAATTATACTGAGGTGTGGAAGGAACCCATCCTCCTCTGACCTATTACTTCCTGTGGGACCTTGTTAACTTTTCATTTCATTATTTGTAAAATGAAGAGGGTGAACTAAATGGCTCCTAAGATTTTTTCTAGCTCTAGATATGGGGTGCCAAGATCTCTCCTTCCCCTCCTAGGAGCAGTCCAGAGGTGGGATCCACAGTCAGACACGTGAAGGGCAAACTCTGCCTACTTTACAGTTTTCTTCAGGGCTGGCCCTATTCCAGGTGTCTAATCTAATCATCGCTTCCCCTTCCTACCTGTACCTTCACTGTGTCCTGTGACGACAGTTTGTCCTATGACACACTCTGGAGATTCTGCCTTGGGGAGAAGGGACTCAGAGAAACATAACAGCTTCCAGGATAGAGGCTTATTCCCAAACCTCATCCCTAATGCATTATCCATTCCCCCATCCCCTACTGATCAGAGTAGGACTTTTCCATGATGGACTGGATAATGGGCCAATGATGAAATCTGATTGATTGAATCTACTTGTCCTAATGTTCAGGAAGAGATGAACATTCCAGTGTTTGACTATTTACTAGTTATAAGACTAGAGGGAGATCACTTCCCTTTTTTAGGCTGTGTACCAAATAAAAGCCATTTTGTCACTTAATCCTGTTTGCCTTAATTTTCTCATCTGTAAAATGAGCTAGAGAAGTAAATGGCAAACCACTAGTATCTGCTTAAAAAACAAAATGGGGTTATGAAGAGTTGGACACGACTGAATCAACTGAACAACAACAACAAAGCCCATTTACAATCAAATGGATAATAAGTAAATTCAGTAAAAGTCAATGCTTGAAATATCTGTGATCTCACCATCATTGGTATTCCAGCCACTGATTCCAGTTATATGCCTTAATAGACCATAAACTGATAGAACACAGAGCAGGAAGGTACCTTTAGAAGCCCCCTCTCTCTACAGATGAGGATTCTGAGGCCTAGAGAAGCTTAATGAATTGCCCAAGATCACACTTGGGCATATAATAACTGGTAGAAGAAGCAGGATTTGAACTCAAGGACTCCTGAATTCTAATTCATCACCCTTTTCACTTTGCACACAATTCCTTCTGAGGCTTAGAAGGACCTTGGGATATAGGCTCATTGACTGAGAGAGGTCACCTGGTCAAGCCCCCTCATTCTACTTCCTTGACTTGTCTAAGATCATATAATAATCTTGGTAATTGGTAATTACTCTTGAAAATAAGTGCCAGAGGCAGGATTCAAACCCCAGACTTCTGAGTCCAAACCATTGTATAATTCTGCCTTTTGATGAGTTGCTATGTCCCAAAATGCAAAATTTTCTTACCTAGTGACCAAGCTTCAAACTATAAGCTTTTTGGAACTTAGGTGGTTGAGTTCCTTGGAACACAGATATCACCTCTATCTACCCTTAGATCTGTGCTCAAAGCCTCTCTAGGATAGTAAGTCTTGCTGGAGCTCACATAGCTCCCTTTGAATATATTTATTTGCATGCTGTCTTTCCCATTAGATTGTAAGTTCCCCGAGGACAGGAACTGACTTTTGTCTCCTTTCCTATCCCTAGTACTTAGTATAGTGTTTAATAAATGTTTATTGATTGACTGATTGATATTCTACTGGTATAGCCTGTCCCAATTTGAGGGTACCTACAAGGGGTGCCATAGAAAGCCTTTGGTGATGCTTTGAAGGGAGGCAATTCCTAGAATATAATACCACATTTTGTAGTTGCAAAGTATTTTGCTCACAATGATCATGTGAGAAGGTAGCACAAGGGTCCTTATTCTCATTTTACTAATGAGGAGGAAGTGAGCTTTAGTTTGCTTCTCTGTAAAATGGGTCTATTTTCAGTCCCACTTCACAGGGACGCTATAAAGAGAGGGCTTTGTAAATACCAAAGCATTCTATAAATGTGTAGAGGATAGCTTATCGAGAAAGTTTGGCCCCCACATTACCAACCCCCTTTGGGAACACAACTTGGGACAAGGGCCAAATTGGTTGAAACAGTGACAAACCCTTACTCTAGAAAATGAACTCTTGGCTGCTCCCCAGATTTTCCCAAGATGAATCTTAGCTTGAATTTTAAAATATCTAGTTCTAAGAAAAGTTTGCCCTTCCTACTCCCTTCCAGACTTGTCTAAACTCCTCTGCTTTTGTATCCAACCTCCTTCATTTCAAGTTATACTTTCTACACCCCCATTCCCTACTCTCCCCTTTCTTCACAGGTAATAGTGAGTTCTGGATCTGAAGACACTCTCAACACCCCTTCCAGGCTAGCTAAGTCAGGGCCCTTGATCCAAACTGGTAATATTTCTCAACTAAGCCATGCTTCAGAGGGGAAGAGGCAATGGAAACTCACTTTAGGATTATAGGATATGTTTAGGGTCTAACCTTTCAAGATGCTGAAAATGTAGTATTCTATGTTCTAATTTCTTGCTTTAATTTTCTGTTCTAGGGTCTCTCCTGGCTTTGATATTCTATGTTCTAAGGAACCTCCTAGCTCTAGACATCCTATGTTCTAAGACCTCTTTCAGTTCAGGCATTCTGTGTTCTGTGGTCTCTTCTTTCTAGGTTCTAAGAACTCTTTTTATTTCGGGCATTCTACGTTCTATGGTCTCTTATATCTCTTTCAGTTCAGGCATTCTATGTTCTAAGGTCTCTTCTTTCTAGGTTCTAAGATCTCTTTCAGTTCAGGCATTCTATGTTCTAAGGTCTCTTCTTTCTAGGTTCTAAGTCCTCTTTCAGTTCAGGCATTTTATGTTCTATGGTCTCTTATATCTAGATTCTAAGACTTCTTTCAGTTCAGGCATTCTATGTTCTATGGTCTCTTCCTTTTAGGGTCTAAGACCTCTTTCAGTTCAGGCATTCTATGTTCTATGATTTCTTCTTTCTAGGTTCTAAGACCTCTTTCAGTTCAGGCATCCTATGTTCTATGGTCTCTTCCTTTTAGGGTCTAAGACCTCTTTCAGTTCAGGCATTCTATGTTCTATGATTTCTTCTTTCTAGGTTCTAAGACCTCTTTCAGTTCAGGCATTCTATGTTCTATGATCTCTTCCTTCTAGGTTCCAAGTCCTCTTTTAGTTTGGGCATTCTATGTTCTATGATCTCTTATATCTAAGTTCTAAGTCCTCTTTCAGTTCAGGCATTCTATGTTCTAAAGTCTCTTCTTTCTAGGTTCTAAGACCTCTTTCAGTTCAGGCATTCTATGTTCTATGGTCTCTTCCTTTTAGGGTCTAAGACCTCTTTCAGTTCAGGCATTCTATGTTCTATGATTTCTTCTTTCTAGGTTCTAAGTCCTCTTTCAGTTCAGGCATTCTATGTTCTAAGGTCTCTTCTTTCTAGGTTCTAAGACCTTTTTCAGCTCAGGCATTCTATGTTCTATGATCTCTTCTTTCTAGGTTCTATGACTTTTCAGTTCAGACATTCTATGTTCTAAGAGCCCTTCCACATTCTAAGCTCCCTCTCATTTCTGACATTCTCTGTTCAATTTGCTTTAAAAAATCCCCATAATCTTCTAGCTAGGAAGTATCTGAGGTCAGATTTGAACCATGGACCTTCCATCTCCAGGTTTGGGTCTCTATCCACTGAACCACCTGGCTTCCCCTCCACTCTCTTTGTCATTAGATGCTCCTATCCCTGACAACCCATGTTCCGAGCTCCCTTCTTCCTCTATTCCAAGGTCCCTTCCAGTTCAAACAGATCATCCACCCTCCTCACCTTGCCTAGGGAACGCCTCATCTCATGGAGGCGGAGTGAGCTGCCCAAGGTCACCTCGGCAGTCAGTGGGTGAGCCGAGTCTAGGCTAGACACCAGGTCCTTGAGCTTTCTTTGCCTCTAGCTTTGTGCTGATTGCCCATGGCCCTCCAGAAGTCTGTGCACATCTTTGCTCCTGCTGTTTCTGGATAGGATTCAGACCCAAGTTAAGGGGCAGACCTTGTTTCACTTAAGGGAAAGCAGAGTCTCTGGAGAGGAGCAGGAGAAGCGCTCTTGGTGATAACAAGGCTGGGGCTTGGAGACAAAGAGGAAGTGGGGTGCCTGGCACTAGAGCGTGATTAGCTGGAAGGACTCAGGTGTCCCTGCCCTCCAGTCTCTGGGCGCACCTCCTCCTCCAAGCTGTCTCCCTTTAAATGAAAGTGTTACTCCACAAAACAGCCAGGTATGTGTTGTTGCTGTTTCAATTATTTATCTGTTTACCCGGCTATGGTTTTTCCGCTTGTCTCAGCAACTCTATTATAGACTCGCAGCTCGGCGGCTCTTGCCGCCCAGCTTGGCACCACGCTAACAGCCTGCAACCGGGAGACCTCATGCCTGAGACTGGAGAAGCGGAATTAACTCCCTGTGGCTAGGGGTGGGAGGAGAGCCAGGAGCGGGGGCCTTCCCGTCTGGGGAGGGGATGCTGCCTCTCACTGCAGGAGAGCGAGGAGGGGCCCCGGCTCTGCCGCACAGGCCTGTTTACCGGCTCAAAGCTCATTCGATTCCACAATAAACATTTATTGAATGCCCACTATGCACCAGGCACTCTGCTTGGCTGGGAAATATGGAGGTGGAGGTTCGGGCTAAAAGAGCACAGGGCCGGGGGGTTGGGGAGAAGGGCTCACCCCAGATCCCACACCTGACACCATTTCGGTGGTCCATGTAGAGTGGACAGGCCAGGAGCTGGGTTCAAATCCTTTGCCTTCGGGCAAGTCATATGATCTCACTGAGTCTCGGTTTCTCTATCTGTAAACTGATGGGCCTGGACTAGTCAATGACCCTTTTTAGGGACTCAGTTTCTTCACCTGCAAAGAGGAGTGGGTTGGATTGGACAACAAGCCCAGCGAGTCTGTGCTCAGAATTCTAATCCCCACGAGGCTTTTGAGGTCTCTTCCATCTGGGATGCCAGGACTTTGGGTAAAATCAGGGTAATACAATCCCTCATTTCTTCCAAGTTCTATGAGTCATCTATGAAGTGGGCTCCATTCTTTTTATGAAGTGAATGCCATTCTTTTTTTTTTTTTGGTGGGCACCATTTTGCAGATAAGGAAACTGAGTCCCAGAAAGGAGAACAGACTTGCCCAGGGTCACACAGCCAGTCAATATCTGAGAGAGGAACCAAACCCAAGTTGCCTCTGATTCCAAACCCAGCTTAGGATCTCTTCTGCCAACATTGCCTCTATTAAGACTTTTGCCAAAGCCCTTCAAAGTAAGGAAAGCGCTTTGAAAATCCTCAAACCCACAACAACAATGACAATAATAACAACAACATTCTTGGCAGATAAGGTAGCACAGGGGAGAGAGCACCAGCTTTGGAGTTTGGGATTTGGCCTCAGATACTTCCTAGCTGTGGGACCCTGGGTGAGTCTCAACCCGATTTGCCCAGCCCTTGTGCTTCTATCTTATTGCTGTTAGGACAAAAAGTAAGCTTTTTTAAAGCAATTTTTATAGAAATGGGAGTACTCATTATTATTGTTTTCTAATTGTTACTAGTAATTCTCAGCATCATAATCTACCTAGACTGATGACAGCAGTACAATTCTCATTTATTTTCTTCATCTGTTTACCTCCCTGGGGTAGCCCAGGGCAGGGGGACAGGATGGTAGAGTGGAAAGAGCACTGATTTGGGGGCAGTGAGGTTGCCCAGAGGATAAAAAACCCTGGATTCATATCTGATCTCAGATACTTCCCAGCTGGGTGACCCTGGGCAAGTCACTTAACCCCCATTGTCTAGCCCTTACTGCTCTTTTGCCCTGGAACCAATACACAGTATTGATTCCAAGTTGGAAAGTAAGAGGAAAAAAAAAGTTAGAGGACCTGAGTTCAAATCCTACTGCCATCATTTACCTTTGGCAAATGACTTAATTTCTCTCAACCTTTGCTGTTGTTGAGTCATTTTTCAGTTGTGTTCCATTCTGCATGATGCCATTTAGGTTTTCTGGGCAAAGATACTGGAGTGGTTTGCCATTTCTTTCTGCAGCTCTTTCTTTTGGCAGATGAAGAAACTAAGGCAAAAGAGGTTAAGTGACTTGTTCAGGGTCACACAGCTAGGAAGCTTCTGAGGCCAGATTTGAACTAGGGAAGCTGACACCAGGGCTGCCCCTCTCCTAACCTTATTTTATTCCAAATGTAAAATAAACGGTTCGGACTAGATCCCTTCCCCTCTAAATCTCTGCTCCTAGGTTTCTCCCCACTGCTGTGACTCCCAAGTCCTCCCAACCACCCAAAGTTAGTTGTGTTCTGGGAAAGAAGAGTTTCACTGTGTGGCTTGATTGACAGGTGCGGAATCCCAGAATCTCTAGTTCAACAAGAATCCCCTGTACTCTATACCTGACAGTGACTGGTTAGCCATTATTTGCATGAAGCTTACCAGTGACGGAGATCTCACTACCTTTCAAGGCAGCCCCTACACACATGAAGCTATTTTTCCCCTGGCAATAAGCCCAAATATTCCTCTCTACAACTCCCACCTGATGCTCCTGGTTCTGCCTGGGGTAGAGGAAGAGAGTGGGGTGGGGGAAGGAAGTGAACAGAACAGGTTTGCCCTCTCTTCCATTTGGTGGCTGCTATTACAGAGCTGACGCTGACTCTCATCTATGCTGCTTACCAATTGCATGACCTTGGGCTGGCCCCCTGTCTTTTCTGTGCCTCAGTTTCCCCATCGATAACATGAGTAGGTTAGAACTCTCAGGGTCCTTACAGCTCAAAGCCTATGTCCTCCAAGCTGTGTGGGAGCAGTGATGACTGGGGCTGCACAAATGGCCTCTCCCATTTTCCCAACTCCTTAGGTGGGAGGGAAGCGAGACACACAGGAGAGTTTTTGTCAGCTGTATTTTTCTTTCCGAAGCTATAAAAATGGAAGGGAGAAACCTGGATACTTGACTTCCTGTCGCTTGGCCTGTCTCTCCTCCCCATAGGTAAGGCTCCTTTATCTTCTCTCGAAATGTGGCTGGCACTATCGTCCCCATCTCAAAATTCACTCCATTTTTTTTTTATTACACAAAGGAGGAAAAATCTGTCAGTAAAACTGTCTCCTCAAATTTATTTGCCGGGACCGAAGGGTTTTATTACAAGCAAAATACACACGCGTGCGCACACACACACACCCCAGATAAAGAACTGAGGAATTATCGGAATCGTAAATCGCTCTTTTGGGGAGGGCAGAAAGAGGGAGCTGGAAGGGGGAGTTTCAAGGACACATCTGATTTCCGCAGGTTTTATTTACATCTTCTTTCTCTGGGACCTGGGGTGGAGCTCACTCCCAGCTGATTGAGGAAAATAAGGAACAAGCTGATGTATAATGACTTAGCTCATTTGCCACTCAAGGGGTTTCTAGGGCAGGCTGGGAAATGAATGCCTCCTACTCTTCCCTTCAGTGTAAGTGGTTTGCTAACCAGCCTTCTGCCTCCAGGAAACTTATAGGGGATTAGAATTCTGAGCATAGACTCCCTGGGCCAGTGGGAGAGTGGTTATTTGCAAGGGACTTTTGGTGGTAGTAGCTGCAGTACTGATGGAGAAGGAGGGTTGT
This sequence comes from Monodelphis domestica, assembly GCF_027887165.1. NCBI lineage: Eukaryota > Metazoa > Chordata > Mammalia > Didelphimorphia > Didelphidae > Monodelphis > Monodelphis domestica. The sequence goes on from NC_077230.1 coordinate 390,832,158, forward strand.
TTTTCCTGAGGCCACAGATGCCCCCCTCCACTTACACTAGCACATCCTCCCAATCTGTGTACCAATCAGTGCTAGGGGTTCATTCTATTATGGCCAAAGGGGAGGCTGGTAGCTGTAAACTCTGTGCTGAGGCAAAAAAGGAAGGCTCAGAAAGAGTATGGATTAGAGGGGTAGTATATGGATGTGGAGGGGTATGTGTGTGAGAGACAGCAGTGGGAGTGGAAAGGAGATAGAGAACAAGGAGAGAGAAAAAAGAGGGAGAGGGAGGAAAAAGAGAGGGAGGAAGGGAGAGAGAAAGAGCAAGGAGAGATAAAATAGAGTGGGTGAGAGAGAAAGAGAGCAAGTAGAGAGAGGGAGAGAGAAAAAAGAGGGAGGAAGGGAGAGAGAAAGCAAGGAGAGATAAAACAGGGTGGGTGAGAAAGAGAGAGAGCAAGTAGAGAGAAAATAGAGAGAGGGAGAGCAGGAGAGAGAAAAAAGAAAGGGAGAGAGACAGACACAAAGAATGAGAAAGAGAGAGCAAGGAGGAGCAAAGAGAAAAAAGGAAGATAAAGAGAGGAAGTAAAGGAGAGATAAAAGAGAGTGAGGGAGAAAAAGAGAGAGGAAGACTGAGAGAGAGAGCAAGTAGAGAGAAAAGAGAGAGAGGGAGAGCAGGAGAGAGGAAAAAAGAAAGGGAGAGAGACAGACACAAAGAATGAGACAGAGAGAGCAAGGAGGAGCAAAGAGAGGAAAAAAGAAGATAAAGAGAGGAAGTAAAGGAGAGATAAAAGAGAGTGGAGGAGAAAAAGAGAGAGAAAGACTGAGAGAGCAAGAAGAGAGAAAAAAGAGAGGGAGAGCAGGAGAGAGAAAAAAGAAAGGGAGAGAGACAGACACAAAGAATGAGACAGAGAGAGCAAGGAGGAGCAAAGAGAGGAAAAAAGAAGATAAAGAGAGAAAGGAAGTAAAGGAGAGATAAAAGAGAGTGGGGGAGAAAAAGAGAGAGAAAGACTGAGAGAGCAAGAAGAGAGAAAAAAGAGAGGGAAGGGATGAGAGAGAGAGACAGAGACAGACAGAGAGGGAGAGAGAGAGAATGAAATTTAGATAGTTAGAGAGGCTCCCTCCCCTGGTCCCTTTGGCAATCACCACTCAATAGCCTTCTTGTTTGTCCTCCTGTAATAAAGTTATATTTGTCAAGATGGTCGGGGCCATTACATTATTCCTTTAATAGCTTCTGTTGTACATTAACACACAATTAAGTAGCAGCATATTGGATTCCCCAGCATGTCACATTAGGCCAATGGGCTTTGTTCCTGCCATGAGGTGGGTTTGAAGGGCTCGCTGCAGATTTCTGTGGGGCCTGGGCCTAGGGTAAGGTTTTCTGGAGGCAGGAGGAAAGATGGGAGGGGAGGAGTCTTGCTCCTTGACTAACAGACTACACTGATTGTTAGGAACTAAAGAAGGAACAAACCTAGGTAGTCGCTAACAGTAACTCTTAGCAACACATTCTGACTTAAAAATAAAATTATTCTAGAAAATGACTCTAGAAACACCTCTTCGTGAGGAAAGAGGAGATAGTGGCATGGGAGCCTCAGTAGTAAGGAAAGAGATAATGTGCTAGCTGAGGACCCCAAGGAAGGGGTAATGGGGGCTCCTTTGAAATCTCATATTCCATGTTTCCGTGTCTCTTGGTTTCTTTTCAGTTCTGACAATCAGTGTTCTAAGCTTGCCCTCCCAAAGGATGCTGGGAGGGTCCCATTGCTGACTTCATTGTCCTAGCCCACAGAAACCCCTCTGATTCACCCGACCTGAAGTCTTTCGGTCTGACTTCCCTAATCAGCAGGGTCTGAGTTTTCCAGAACTGCCGGGTTGTTCCATATCTATGAGCCTGGCTTTCTAGCCAAACCATCCAAGTGCAGCAAATGGACTTAAGCCAGTGAGTTCAGTGAATACACAGGACAGTGGTTTTCATTTGAAAAACAAATAAGTCTCCGACCCCAGTCAGCTCTGTTCTGTCCCTGGGTACCATCGTCCAGAGGAAAAAAAAGAGGGGAAAAAAATTCACCTTTTCTTCCCATCCTCTTCTCTTTGTGTTCCACAAAACCAATTACAGGTTGGAAATAGCTGTAATAAACTTGATATCCCACTTATGGGCCAATCCCGCTGCTCCTGGAAGGTGTAATAGTGGCAGAGAGAGAGGGGAAACTGCTGGTGTATTTTGCTGGAGCTGTTTAAATTGCCTTCCCACATTATACCAACTCCTTTCCGATGAGGAGTGAATTTGTTCTTCTGGAAATGGAGCAGCTGAGGTCTTCCGGGCTGGTTTATAGGAAGGGTTTTAATGAACGGATTAGTCTCTTGGGTCCCTTCTTCTTCTCATAATAAATGGGGAGGACCTTTGTTTTTCCCCCAAAGCTGGGCGCAGATATCTTCTTCCCAGGGGCATAAAGATTCTATTTTGTGTCAGTAATTAGGGGAGAGAGTGGTATAGGGAGAGAGAGACCCCTGGCCTCAGAGTCAGGAAAAACACAGGTTCAAAAGACACCTCTGAAGGATGACTACTCTCATCCTGGGCACTTAGCCTCTCTCTCAAAGCTCCAGGATAATTTTCTGAGACTATCCATTGAACAGGAGCGGATCTGCCTTGATGGAGAGGCTATCCACACTGGGAGTTCTTTATACCAAGGAAATTGTTAGGTCTGGCCTCCTAGAATTGTAGGTTAATTGTTCTATCAGTTTCATTTCCATTTGGACCTCCAAGTGGCTTTCACACAAAGTGTCCTTTTGTATCTGCCTATCCTTAGCTCTGGGGACCCTCTGCACCAGCTGAGCTGGCTTACTCCCTAAAAATTAATTCGGTTTCCTCCCCACAGCTCGGTTTCTGCCATTCTAACAATATGGAATGATTATTTTTCAGCCAGTGGCAAGGCTAACAATTCACATTTCTAGAACACCTTAAGGTCTGCAGAATGTAGTGAACAGAATTCTATAGTCAGGGGAGGAAGACTTGAGTTCAGATCTCATCTCTGGTTGGGTGACCAAGAAAACTCACATCAATTCACAAAGAAGTCACACCCTTTATGAGTCTCAGTTTCCTCACCAGCAAAATGGGAATCATATTACCTATTACAATGCTTGGCGCAGCATTGGAGCTTAATAAATGTTTATTGACGGTTTTATTTATTTATTGACTTTAGTATCTACTTTACAAGGTTTTTTTATGAGGTTCCAATAAGATAACATATGTAAAGCATTTTGGAAACCTTAAATCACTACATGAATGCCTTTCCTGATCCCTTTGGTTCTGAAGCCCTCCATCTGTTGATTATCTCCAATTTATTCTGTTTACATATATATATATATATATATATATATATATATATATATATATATATATATATATATATATATTTAAAACTCTCTCTTAGATTCAATCCTGCAGAAGATCAGTAAGGGCTAGGCAGTGGGGATTAAGTGACTTGTCCAGGGTCACCCAGCTGGGAAGTGTCTGAGGCCACATCTGAACCCAGGACCTCCATTCCCTAGGCCTGATGCTCAAACCACTGAACCACTTGGCTGCTTTTTTTTCCCTATTGATGTCTTGTTTGTACCTAGTTGTTAATGACCTTTTTTCCCCCAGTAGACTGTGAGCTTCTTGAAAGCAGGGATTGTCTTTTTGTCTCTCTTTTCATCCCCAGTGCTTAGCACAGTGCCTGGAACAGAGTAGCTGCTTAAGAAATGTTGCCTTGGAGTTCCGGTTAAGATGGCGGCTTAGAGAAAGCTGAAGTTCAGATCTCCCGAAAACCCTTCCCCACCGATCTCAAACTAGAAGCTCCTAAGGCGCCGAAATTCAAAACGATCAACAGCACAGACCCTGGGAACCCTCCTCCTGGACCTGGACCCGGTTCAAAAGGTACGGCTCCCCTTAAAAGCCAGAACCCGAGATCCCTCGGACCTCAGGGGTAGGAGCGCAGAGTCCAAGGCTCCCGGAAGCGGCAGCCGCGCCGGGCTCAGAGAGCAGGGTCTGAGGAACAACAACCCTCAGGGTCTTCTACCCAAGTCCCAGTCCGGGTGAAAGTTACTGCCTGGGGCTTCCGCTGCAGAGAGCCGGTTGGTCCGGGTGAAAGTTACTGCCTGGGGCCTCCGCTGCAAAGAGCTGGTTGTCCGGGTGAAAGTTACTGCCTGGGGCCTCCGCTGCAGAGAGCTGGTCAAAACAACAGCAACCCTCAGGGCGGGCAAGACAGCCTCACGGGCTGGATCCTGCTATCCAAGTCTCAGTGAAAGTCTGTGCTCTCGGAGCTTGGGGAAGCGGCAGCCCATCCCCCCCGCAGGCCGACGAAACAGCCTCACGGCCAGGGATTCTGAAGGCAACTTCCGGAAATCGAGCCAGGGGGAGAGTGTGGCCTCGTGGTCCGACCCTTCCATTCCAGTTCCAGTGAGGCATATTCAGTTTAACCCAGGGAACGCTCATAGAACCAACATCTGCCCAGGACTAAAGCCTCTGATCACCAGACAAAGACAAGAAAAGCCAATCCTCCACGTTCAGAGATGACAAACTCCACAGAAGCACAGAAGCCCCAAAATACCAAGAAAAATAAGAAGAAAGGGGCGACTCTGGACACATTCTATGGAGCCAAAATACAAAATACAGAGCAGATAGAAGAAGATATACAAGAAAATTCTCCAAAATCTTCCAAAGGAAATAGAAACTCTCCACAAACCCATGAAGAATTTGAATCAGAAAGGACCAAAAAGATGGAAGCCCTCTGGGAGGAAAAGTGGGAAATGATGCAAAAGAAATTCACGCATCTACAAAACCAGTTTGACCAAACTGTAAAAGAAAACCAGGCTTTAAAGCAAGAACTAATAAAGCAAAGCCAAAACACCAAGAAATTAGAAGAGAACATAAAATATCTCACCGACAAGGTGATAGATCTGGAAAACAGGGGGAGAAGAGAAAATTTAAGAATAATTGGACTCCCAGAAAAGCCAGAAATAAACACCAAACTGGACATGGTGATACAAGATATAATCAAAGAAAATTGCCCAGAGATTCTAGAACAAGGGGGCAATACAGCCACTGACAGAGCTCACAGAACACCTTCTACACTAAACCCCCAAAAGACAACTCCCAGGAATGTAATTGCCAAATTCCAAAGCTATCAAACAAAAGAAAAAATCCTACAGGAAGCCAGAAAAAGACAATTTAGATATAAAGGAATGCCAATCAGGGTCACACAAGACCTTGCAAGTTCTACTCTGAATGATCGTAAGGCATGGAACATGATCTTCAGAAAGGCAAGAGAGCTGGGTCTCCAACCAAGAATCAGCTACCCAGCAAAACTGACTATATACTTCCAAGGGAAAGTATGGGCATTCAACAAAATAGAAGACTTCCAACTTTTTGCAAAGAAAAGACCAGAGCTCTGTGGAAAGTTTGATACTGAAAATCAAAGAGCAAGGAATACCTGAAAAGGTAAATATTAAGGAAAGGGGAAAAATGTTATCTTCTTTTACTCAAACTCTCTTCTATAAGGACTACATTTATATCAACCTATGTATACTAATATGTGGGGAAAATGTAATGTATAAATAGGGGGTAAAGAAAGACCAAATAGAATAATGGTTCTCACACAAAGATTCACAGGGGAAGGGGAGGGGAAGAAAACTCCTATAAGAAGGAGAGGAAGAGAGGGGGGGGGGTTTACTTAAACCTCAATCTCAGGGAAATCAACTCTGAGAGGGAAAAACATCCAGATCCATTGGGATCTTGAATTCTATCTTACCCAACAAGGGTAAGGAGAAGGGAAAACCAAGGGGGGGAGGGGGAGAGGGAGAACAAAAAGGGAGGGAAAGAGAGGGGGGAGGGGGAGGGAACAAAAAGGGAGGGACTAAAAAGGGAAACATCAAGGGAGGGGACAAGGGGGACTGATTCAAAGTAAATCACTGGACTAAAAGGTAGAGCCGAAGAAGAAAAGGTTAGAATTAGGGAAGGCAATCAAAATGCCAGGGAGTCCACAAATGACAATCATAACTTTGAACGTGAATGGGATGAACTCACCCATAAAACGTAGACGAATAGCAGAATGGATTAGAATCCAAAACCCTACCATATGTTGTCTTCAAGAAACACACATGAGGCGGGTTGACACCCACAAGGTCAGAATTAAAGGATGGAGTAAGACCTTCTGGGCCTCAACTGATAGAAAGAAGGCAGGAGTGGTAATCATGATATCTGATAAAGCCAATGCAAAAATAGACCTGATCAAAAGGGATAGGGAAGGTAATTATATTTTGTTAAAAGGGACTCTAGACAATGAGGAAATAACATTAATCAACATGTATGCACCAAATAATATAGCACCCAAATTTCTAATGGAGAAACTAGGAGAATTGAAGGAAGAAATAGACAATAAAACCATACTAGTGGGAGACTTAAACCAACCATTATCAAATTTAGATAAATCAAATCAAAAAATAAATAAGAAAGAGGTAAAAGAAGTGAATGAAATCTTAGAAAAATTAGAATTAATAGACATATGGAGAAAAATAAATAGGGATAAAAAGGAATACACCTTCTTCTCAGCACCACATGGCACATTCACAAAAATTGACCATACATTAGGTCACAGAAACATAGCACACAAATGCAAAAAAGCAGAAATAATGAATGCAGCCTTCTCAGATCACAAGGCAATAAAAATAATGATTAGTAATGGTACATGGAAAACCAAATCTAAAACCAATTGGAAATTAAACAATATGATACTCCAAAACCGTTTAGCTAAAGAAGAAATCATAGAAACAATTAATAATTTCATCAAGGAAAATGACAATGGCGAAACATCCTTTCAAACCTTTTGGGATGCAGCCAAAGTGGTAATCAGAGGCAAATTCATATCCCTGAAAGCTCATATTAACAAACAAGGGAGAGCAGAGATCAATCAATTGGAAATGCAATTGAAAAAACTCGAAAGCGATCAAATTAAAAACCCCCAGCAGAAAACCAAATTAGAAATCCTAAAAATTAAGGGAGAAATTAATAAAATCGAAAGTGATAGAACTATTGATTTAATAAATAAGACAAGAAGCTGGTACTTTGAAAAAACAAACAAAATAGACAAAGTACTGGTCAATCTAATTAAAAAAAGGAAGGAAGAAAAGCAAATTCACAGCATTAAAGATGAAAAGGGGGACAGCACCTCCAATGAGGAGGAAATTAAGGCAATCATTAGAAATTACTTTGCCCAATTATATGGCAATAAATACACCAATTTAGGAGAAATGGATGAATATATACAAAAATACAAACTGCCTAGACTAACAGAAGAGGAAATAGAATTCTTAAATAATCCCATATCAGAAATTGAAATCCATCAAGCCATCAAAGAACTTCCTAAGAAAAAATCCCCAGGGCCTGATGGATTCACCTGTGAATTCTATCAAACATTCAGAGAACAGTTAACCCCAATACTATACAAACTATTTGACATAATAAGCAAAGAGGGAGTTCTACCAAACTCCTTTTACGACACAAACATGGTACTGATTCCAAAACCAGGCAGGTCAAAAACAGAGAAAGAAAACTATAGACCAATCTCCCTAATGAATATAGATGCAAAAATTTTAAATAGGATACTAGCAAAAAGACTCCAGCAAGTGATCAGAAGGATCATTCACCATGATCAAGTAGGATTCATACCAGGGATGCAGGGCTGGTTCAACATTAGGAAAACCATCCACATAATTGACCACATCAACAAGCAAACTAGCAAGAACCACATGATTATCTCAATAGATGCAGAAAAAGCCTTTGATAAAATACAACACCCATTCCTATTAAAAACACTAGAAAGCATAGGAATAGAAGGGTCATTCCTAAAAATAATAAACAGTATATATCTAAAACCAACAGCTAATATCATCTGCAATGGGGATAAACTAGATGCATTCCCAATAAGATCAGGAGTGAAACAAGGATGCCCATTATCACCTCTACTATTTGACATTGTACTAGAAACACTAGCAGTAGCAATTAGAGAAGATAAAGAAATTGAAGGCATCAGAATAGGCAAGGAGGAGACCAAGTTATCACTCTTTGCGGATGACATGATGGTCTACTTAAAGAATCCTAGAGATTCAACCAAAAAGCTAATTGAAATAATCAACAACTTTAGCAAAGTTGCAGGATACAAAATAAACCCACATAAATCATCAGCTTTTCTATATATCTCCAACACAGCTCAGCAGCAAGAACTAGAAAGAGAAATCCCATTCAAAATCACCTTAGACAAAATAAAATACCTAGGAATCTATCTCCCAAGACAAACACAGGAACTATATGAACACAACTACAAAACACTCGCCACACAACTAAAACTAGACTTGAACAATTGGAAAAACATTAACTGCTCATGGATAGGACGAGCCAATATAATAAAAATGACCATCCTACCCAAACTTATTTATCTATTTAGTGCCATACCCATTGAACTACCAAAATACTTCTTCACTGATTTAGAAAAAACCATAACAAAGTTCATTTGGAAGAACAAAAGATCAAGGATATCCAGGGAATTAATGAAAAAAAAACACATATGATGGGGGCCTTGCAGTCCCTGACCTAAAACTATATTACAAAGCAGCAGTCATCAAAACAATTTGGTACTGGTTAAGAAACAGAAAGGAAGATCAGTGGAATAGACTGGGGGAAAACGACCTCAGCAAGACAGTATACGATAAACCCAAAGATCCCAGCTTTTGGGACAAAAATCCACTATTCGATAAAAACTGCTGGGAAAATTGGAAGACAGTGTGGGAGAGACTAGGAATAGATCAACACCTCACACCCTACACCAAGATAAATTCAAAATGGGTGAGTGACTTAAACATAAAGAAGGAAACCATAAGTAAATTGGGTAAACACAGAATAGTATACATGTCAGACCTTTGGGAGGGGAAAGGCTTTAAAACCAAGCAAGATATAGAAAGAATCACAAAATGTAAAATAAATAATTTTGACTACATCAAACTAAAAAGCTTTTGTACAAACAAAACCAATATAACTAAAATCAGAAGGGAAACAACAAATTGGGAAAAAATCTTCATAGAAACCTCTGACAAAGGTTTAATTACTCATATTTATAATGAGCTAAATCAATTGTACAAAAAATCAAGCCATTCTCCAATTGATAAATGGGCAAGGGAAATGGATAGGCAGTTCTCAGATAAAGAAATCAAAACTATTAACAAGCACATGAAGAAGTGTTCTACATCTCTTATAATCAGAGAGATGCAAATCAAAACAACTCTGAGGTATCACCTCACACCTAGCAGATTGGCTAACATAACAGCAAAGGAAAGTAATGAATGCTGGAGGGGATGTGGCAAAGTAGGGACATTAATTCATTGCTGGTGGAGTTGTGAACTGATCCAACCATTCTGGAGGGCAATTTGGAACTATGCCCAAAGGGCGACAAAAGAATATCTACCCTTTGACCCAGCCATAGCACTGCTGGGTGTGTACCCCAAAGAGATAATGGACACAAAGACTTGTACAAAAATATTCATAGCTGCGCTCTTTGTGGTGGCCCAAAACTGGAAAACGAGGGGATGCCCATCAATTGGGGAATGGCTGAACAAACTGTGGTATATGTTGGTGATGGAATACTATTGTGCTAAAAGGAATAATAAAGTGGAGAAGTTCCATGGAGACTGGAACAACCTCCAGGAAGTGATGCAGAGCGAGAGGAGCAGAACCAGGAGAACATTGTACACAGAGACTAATACACTGTGGTATAATCGAACGTAATGGACTTCTCCATTAGTGGCGGTGTAATGTCCCTGAACAACTTGCAGGGATCCAGGAGAAAAAAAACACCATTCATAAGCAAAGGATAAACTATGGGAGTGGAAACACCGAGAAAAAGCAACTGCCTGAATACAGAGGTTGAGGGGACATGACAGAGGATAGACTTTAAATGAACACTCTAATGCAAATACTATCAACAAAGCAATGGGTTCAAATCAAGAAAACATCTAATGCCCAGTGGACTTACGCGTCGGCTATGGGGGGTGGGGGGGAGGAAAAGAAAATGATCTATGTCTTTAACGAATAATGCTTGGAAATGATCAAATAAAATATATTTATTAAAAAAAAAAAGAAATGTTGCCTTACGGATTTATTCTTATTTCCCTAAAATGACCCTTTGAGATGTGTAATACAAGAATTCTTGTCCTCATTTGTCATATGGGGAAACTCAGCGATGACTGGCTCAGGAAGACACAGCTATTTATGGGTTTGAGGCAGGGATTCCATTTCCAGGCTTCCTGGAACTTAGTTGCCTTCTCTATTTAATGAGGGGACTAGACGAGAATTTCTAAGGTTCCTCCAAGCTCTCCAATCCAATGACTCCTCTGATTTCTACTCTGTAGACAGTGGGGCCCTCTGAGATCACCTCCACTGGCCCAGCGGTCAAGAAGGGAGTCAGAAAGAGGTGGGTGTGGAGCATTTTCTCTCGTTTCTCTTTTCTTTGTAGAGTCCTTACAAGTTGTGTCTGTGAATGGAGCATCACAGGGATTTGCTGCCTATCTGGACCACATGTTAAGAAGCTTGGACAAAGGAAGTGCACATCTAGAATGTTTATGCACGATTTTATGTGGTGGTGGGCATTGGGGGCCCAAATTAAGAGGGAGACTGGGGGAAGCTGGGTAGCTCATTGGATGGAGAGCCAGGCCTAGAGACGGGAGGTCCTAGGTTCAAATCTGGCCTCAGCCACTTCCTAGCTGTGTGACCCTGGGCTAGTCACTTAACCCCCATTGCCTAGCCCTTACCATTCTTCTGCCTTGGAGTCAATGCAGAGTATTGATTCCAAGACAAAAGGTAAGGGTTAAAAAAAAAAGGAGATTGGCTTTGTCATTGGTAGCTAGCTTAATAGGAAATATTAATATTAAATAGTACTTTAAAAGATTTTTATTTTTATTTTATTTTTTTAAATATTTTAAAAATATTTTAATTAAAACTTAAAAAAATTTTTAAAGGTTTTAAAATTGCTTTCTATTAACTTATTTATTTGATATGATGCAAAGCTTCTTTTAAACCAGGCTTCTAAAAGCAACTAAATAGTATAGAAGATAGGGATGTCCTGGGATCAAATCTAGTTTCAGATACTTCTTAGCTGTGTTATCCTGGACAAGTCACTTATCACCAATTACCTAGCTTTGATCACTCTCCTGCTTTTGAATTGATATCAGTTCTAGGACAGAAGGTAGGATTGCTTTAAAAATCAATCAACCAATCAATCATCTGGGCCTCCAGTTTCTCCTTTTAATTTATTTTGTACATCATTAAATTAGATAAAAATGATAATAATAACTTTATAGAGTGTTTATTCTGTGCCAGATACTGTATTAAGTGCTTTATAATTATTATCTCACTTGATCCTCCTAACAATCCTGGAAGGCTGGTGCTGTTATTAGTCTCATTTTAGAGAAAATTGGCCGAGGTAAAATGACTTGCCCAGAGTCAAGAGCTGGTGAGTGCCTGAGATCAAAAGATAAGTAGAGAGAAGAACTTCCAGACTGAACACAAATTCCAACTTCGAAGACTTTTCCTAGTTTCTCCATCTTCTAGTGCCTTCCCTGCTAAGGTTTTCTTGTCCAAACCCATTTATCTTACAGGTTATCGTCACCATTTAGAATTGAGGCGCTTTGAAGGAAGGAGGAGCTTCCACTTTTCCTTGGAATTGCCCATTCTTAAGCAGAATTCCTGGTCCATGGACGGTGCTTAATTAATTCTGTGGATGGACGGAGTGAAGGATAGAGTGCAAATTTCTCCTTTTAACAGAGGAGTTTCTGTGACTTATCCAAAGTCACCTCGCTGGAGTTCTTGGCGTACTTAGTTCTCCGGGTTTCCAGCTCAATGCTGCTTGCCATGACCCCATGCTGCGGTGATCTTTAGCCCGCTGTGCATGGGGTCTGGGGGTGGGAGAGGGCATCTGTCCTTAGGGTGCAGCCCTTCCATCTCCCGTTATCCAGGTAACATCCTGGTACTCTCTCCAGCCTTCCGGTCTTCCTCTCTCTCTTTCCCTACACACAGTCCCAGGAAGGGCGCTTCTGGAGACTTTGCTCTTGGTTCTGCCGGGGGTTCCCACCCCGTCTCCCAAGGACCCTCTCGGCTCCCGGAGACCTGGGACAAGTTCCTTACTCTCTGGGACTTGGTTTCCTCTTCTGTAAAAGAAGGGCGCGTTCTCTCCGAGGTCCCTGCTGCAGCCCGATATCTTAGGAGCTGCTTGATTGCGATACTGTATTCATGAGCAGAAGGGAACCTCCTGACTCGGATGCATCCAGACTTCATTGCCCTCTCCTCCCCGCCCCTCTCCCGCGAGCGTGGCCCCCGCATTCGTGACCCTCCCGATCTATCCCAGGAGTCCAAAGAGCCTCCTTCCCGGCCGCCCCAGGACCGGGGCTTCTTTTCACCTCTCAAGCTAGGGAGGCCCCCCGGAGCAAGTGGGTGAGGGGCAGGGCCGGGGGTAATTGGCTCTCCCCTGGTCTATGTGGGAGATCTGGTTTTGACAGAGACAGCTGGTGTCATAAATTGCCTTGTCTCATCTGGTTACCAGGAAAGAGCAGACAGCGGCACGTGGCAGGGGGTGGGGGTGATGGGGCGGAGGGGGGTGGGCTGGGGAACGGGTCGGAGATGAGGCACCGAGGCAATCAGCAGAGGCCTGACGATTCTGCACGTGTGCCCACAAGCGGGCGGCGGGCGCGTGCGTGCGTGTGTGGACGTGCGCACGTGTGAGGACGCGGGGGGGGGGGAACGGGCGCGGGCTCATAGTGTTAAAAAGAGGTGTGAGAGCTCGGTACTTGCTAGGGGTGGGGGAGCGAGTGTGACTGTGTTTCTAGGTGGAAGGGGGTGTGTGAGCAAGAGCGGACCCGGAGGGAAGTTTGGACAGGTGTGGGCGAGCCCCTCAGCTAACCGGACCTGTGTCTGCTGGGGGCAGCGGGGCACTGTGGATAGGAGGCTGAGCTTGAGAATAGGTGAACTTATGGGTTCATTGGGGGCAGATATGTGTCTGTGTCGGGGTGGGGGTGATGCGCAGGAAATGTTTCTAGGAATGCCTTTGTACCTGTGGGGGTGTGGAGGTGCCAGAATACACAGGTTTCTGCTGTAGTGTGGATGAATGTATTCATTTATGGAAAAGTGGCTGCGAGCGTGTGTTTACAGGGTTGTGTATGTTTAATAAATGTTATTGAATGAATAAATAAATGTTTATGACGTGGGAAAATTCTCTCTTCCCCTCCCCTGCTTTCCCCTCCCCTCTCCTTCCTTCCTCTTTCTCTCTCTTCCTCTCTTCCCCTCTTTCTCTCTTCCTCTCTTCCTCCTCCTCCTCCTCTCTTTCTCTCTCTCTCTCTCTCTCTCTCTCTCTCTCTCTCTCTCTCTCTCTCTCTCTCTCTCTCTCTCTCTCTCTCTCCCTCTCCCTCTCTCCCTCCCTCCCTTCCTTCCTTTCTCTGTTTCCCATCTTTCCTTCCTCTTTGTCTTTCATCCCCTCTTTTTCTCACTCCCTCCCTTTCCATCTCTTTATTCCTTCCTTCCTCTCTTTGTCTCTTTCATTCTTTTTCTCCCTCCCTTTCTCTTTTCCTTCCTTCCTACCTTCCTTTCTCTGTTTCCCTTCTTTCCTTCCTCTTTGTCTTTCATTCCCTCTTTTTCTCCCTCCCTCCCTTTCCATCTCTTTATTCCTTCCTTCCTCTCTTTCTTTGTCTCTTTCATTCTTTTTCTCCCTCCCTCCCTTTCTCTTTTCCTTCCTTCCTTCCTACCTTCCTTTCTCTGTTTCCCTTCTTTCCTTCCTCTTTGTCTTTCATTCCCTCTTTTTCTCCCTCCCTCCCTTTCCATCTCTTTATTCCTTCCTTCCTCTCTTTCTTTGTCTCTTTCATTCTTTTTCTCCCTCCCTCCCTTCCTTTCTCTTTTCCTTCCTTCCTTGCTTGCTTGCTTTTCTTTCTCCCTTTCCCTTCTCTTCTCTCTCTTTGTCTCTGATTCCCCTCCCTCCTTCTCTCTCTCCATCTGCTGTCTCTTCTCTTCTCTCCCCCACCCCCCTTCTTCAGTTTCTATATTGGAAACCTGAGGACTGAATTAAATGACCTCTAAGGTCCCTTCATTCTCAAGATATGGGATCCTCAGGGACTATTAAGGGAGTGTGTGTTTCCAGGTTTTGTGTGGAGGCATGTATAAGTGAGGAGCTGTGCATTACATCATAGTACATAGAGTTGCTTTGGGAGCCTGGAAGCTGTGAGTTCAAGTCTTACCTCTGGCACATTCTGGTTATACTAGGTAAATTACTTAACTTCTCAGTGCTCTAGGCAACTCTTTAAGACTCAGAGTCTTGAAGGGATTTATTTTCCTTACCTGAGAGGTTCCCTATGCCAGTGAAATAACTGATTCCATCCTGAATTCAATTCTTACAGTTTTTAGGGGCCTTGTGAGCATAAGAAGGAATAAAGGCCATGCGCAAATGGACAAGAATTTGTATGTGTTTATTAGAGTGTGAATGTGATTAAAAGGGCAGTTGTGGTCGTGAAAAATGTGAATCAGAATGTGTGAGGATGTCCAGCAGGCAGGGGCCATGCACATAGGTATGTTTTAGGCAAGACAGAACTACATATCTCCTTTATTCCCACTGTACCATGATAGCTAAGAGGATCCCCGAGGGGCTGAGCAATGCCATGCTGTGCCTAGCCAGGCTAAGAAAGATTCTAGGGTGGCCAGGAGTACACCCATCAATTCCACTGATCCCTCCCAACTTCTTTTCCACTCCCCTTTCTTCTCTCTCCACCCATGGGAATGTCCTAAGCCAGCACCCACCCCCCTTCTTCCTCCAATTTCCCTATGCTTCTACTCTGCCAGCTTTATGGCCTGAGGGAGTCAAGTTTAACTGCTGAGCTAAAAGCTGCCTGTAAAATGAATGATGCTGCAGGGTGGGGCTGTTTTCTCCATTTCCCCTCGCCTCCCTTCTTCCTCCAACTCCCTAGATAGGGCCTCTTTCTGCTAAGGGCCAGTATGTTCTCATTGCTTCCCAACCAAGCAAGCTCCCTCAGGACTCCTCCTCCTAGTGGGGAGGTCTGAAATTGGAAGGACCACTGGAACACAGAGTATTAGGGATAAAAAGGGCTCATAATACAGCATGCCAGAGCTGGGAGAGTCCTTAGAACACAGAGTATCTGGGATCGAAGGGTCCTTAGAACAGAGAATGTCAGAGCTGGGAGAGCCCTTAGAACAGAGAATGTCAGAGCTAGGAGAGCCCTTAGAACAGAGAATGTCAGAGCTGGGAGAGCCCTTAGAGAATGTCAGAGCTGGGAGAGAGCTTAGAACAGAGAATGTCAGAGCTGGGAGAGACCTTAGAACAGGGAATGTCAGAGCTGGGAGAGACCTTAGAGCAGAGAATGTCAGAGCTGGGAGAGACCTTAGAACAGACAATGTCAGAGCTGGGAGAGACCTTAGAACACAGAATGTCAGAGCTGGGAGAGACCTTAGAACAGACAATGTCAGAGCTGGGAGAGACCTTAGAACAGAGAATGTCAGAGCTGGGAGAGACCTTAGAACAGAGAATGTCAGAGCTGGGAGAGACCTTAGAACAGAGAATGTCAGAGCTGGGAGAGACCTTAGAACAGAGAATGTCAGAGCTGGGAGAGACCTTAGAACAGACAATGTCAGAGCTGGGAGAGACCTTAGAACAGAGAATGTCAGACCTTGGAGAGACCTTAGAACAGAGAATGTCAGAGCTGGGAGAGACCTTAGAACAGAGAATGTCAGAGCTGGGAGAGACCTTAGAACAGAGAATGTCAGAGCTGGGAGAGACCTTACAACAGGGAATGTCAGAGCTGGGAGAGACCTTAGAACAGAGAATGTCAGAGCTGGGAGAGCTTAGAACAGAGAATGTCAGACCTTGGAGAGACCTTAGAACAGAGAATGTCAGAGCTGGGAGAGAGCTTAGAACAGAGAATGTCAGAGCTGGGAGAGAGCTTAGAACAGAGAATGTCAGAGCTGGGAGAGACCTTGGAACCCAGAATGTCAAAGTTGGAAAGCCTCTTAAAACAGGATGTCAGTACTGTGAGGGACTTTAGAGTATAGACTATTAGATGGGGGGCAGTTAGACCCTAGATTGTCAGAGGTGGAAAGATCCTTAGAAAATCATGTCAGAATTGAGATGGGCTTAGAATATTGAAAAGGGGCCTTAGAACATATATTATCAGAGCTGGGAGGAACCTCAGGCAGAGAGAGATTGGATCAGGAGTCAACAGTCATACTGAGACTAGGAAAACCTTATATCCTGACTCCTCTGTGGCTTTGGGCAAGCCTCTATATTTGTCTTCATCTCAGTTTCCCCCCCTGAAAAATGAAGATTTGGATTCATATTTCCTTTTCAACTCTAAACCTAGGTCTGGGATCTCAAAGGCTCATTCCATCTCTTTCTACCATAATGTGTGTGGCCTCTTTGAATGCCAGCATTTACTGATGATTCTGGGTCCTTAGCCTGGATCATCCTAGAGTTTTTAAACTTTTCTTCTTGAATTTCCTAGCAGCACTATACCTAATTCACTGAGATTATTTCTTCTGAAAATTCCCCAAGAAATGCTCTGTGTGGCTTCCCTTGGTGATGGACCCAGCATCTTATGAATCACCTCCAAGGGACAGAAAGTCCATGCTGACTAGCCTGAATCTCACCTCCTGAAATTTGATTTTTCTTTTTTGTTCTAGGCTAGGAGATGGGAGAATGGAGAGATCAAGGAGACAGGAAAGCATCTCCTTATCTGTTCAATATTCAATTGTAAACTGGAAGGGTTTTTTTTCCAGTTAGTAACTAGAATGCTTTAATGAATAACTAGTGGTTAATATTAACTACTGGCTATTATTCAGTTAACCCCCAAACCTGCTCATTTCTATTCCAACTTGTCTCAGGTCCTAATAGGAATAACATATTTCTCTGCTACTCTAAAGTTTGCAGTCTTTCCCCTGGAATAACCTTGGAAGGGATGTAGAACAAAGACTATTATTTAACGTGGAGGAAACTGAAACTTAAGAGTTATAAAGTTATTCCTTTCGTGTCATAGAACTCATGCCAGACCCAAGGTTTGAATCAAGGTCACCTGAGTTCTTTCCATAGACAGGAGTACACTGACTTCTTTATAGACATTTTCAGGGACAGATTCCCAGACTGTCTTGATTGAAGTTAGAATGGGCCTGGAAGGACATGTGCTTATGGGTATTCTATGGCCCTAAGAAGTAATGCAGCAGGAGCTTTTGGGGGTCCAGAATGGGTTCCGCCCCCTAGGGTCACCCATGGTCAGTTGCACCTGTGTTGACAGGTGGAGTCTGACAGGGACCAGTCATGGTGACAGATGCCCAGACCTCTGCCAGACGATTTGGCCAAAGCACTTGGAAGGTGCTTGCTGGTGGTAAACAGACTAATGCCCCCAGCAGGGACAGATCTTGCTGTGCCAAGCTGCCCGCCCGCCATGCTTGATGGGTACTACGGCTAAGCTTCCGTCAGAATGTGCCCCTCCTCCGGTATCCTTCCCTGGAACCACTGGTGGCTAAAGCCCTTCAGTGACTCATCAGTAGCCTGTCCACCTGCCCCTGCTGGTGGGGGATGCCAATGAACACTGGGGCACCAGCATGGCCAGCCCACAGTAATTAACAAACACTGGCCACAGGCAGCTCCAGGCCAGTGGAGCCTGTCCATCTGTCGGCTGCTGCTAGGAAAGATCATTTTACCAGTGAGCTCTGGGCAGGAGAAGTGTGCCCCTTTGTTCAGGGACCTTCAGACTCGAGCAATGAAGAGCATCCAAAGGTTTCCATATCTGAAGGAATCTTAGGAACCAAGGGGGTGGAGAGGTGGAAGAGAATTGGAAACTATTGATTGTCAGTACTAGAAGGGACCCTTCAGCCTGAGCATCTCAGAACTGCATATGGTCCTAGAAGAAAGGGTATAGCTGGAAGCAGAATGGTTTTAGGATATTGAAGGCCAGAATTAGAAGAGCAAAATGTCAAAGCCCATAAACTATAGAACAGAGAATATCAAAGCTGGTAGGGGCCTTAAGTAGGCTCATGAGATTCTAAGTCCTGCCAAGCATTTGTAATTGCTACCTTTCCTTGATACAGAACCAAGAGTGTCAGAGCTGAGAGAGCCCTTGGAACCCAAAATATTGGCTGGGAGGACCCTCAGAACACAGAATGTCAGAACTGGGAGGACCCTTAGGACATGGAGTGCCAGAGCTGGGAGGAATCTTAGGAGAGAGAACATCAAAACTGGAAGGACCCATAGAACACAGATTGTCAGAGCTGGACAAGACCTTAGAAACCATAATATCAGGGCTAGGAGAACATAGAATGTCAGAGCTGGGAAGATCCTTAAAACAGAGATTAGAGCTGGGAGAGACCTGATAGCAGAGAATGTCAGGTTCAAAGGGACCTCAGAAATCACTAGTCCAACCTTCTTCTAGAGGAGAAATTTTCTTCAGAGGAGAACAATGATGTCCTCTACTACAGTGCCAGTAATGGAGCTGGAAACACACTCCAGCTTTCCTAATCCAGGACTCTATACTGCCGGTCTTCAAGTGTTCTAGTTCCTTCTTCAGCCTTCAGAAAGGTCTTCACTTACTCTGTATTGAAGAATGGCAGGCAAAAGGCCTTCTTTAAGGTGTCTCAGTGACCCTGTCTTAGACTTGTTGGCTTCTCCAATATGGTATGGCATAGAGGAAAGAATAGTAACAGAGTCAGCAAAGAAACTGGCTCAAACATGATATGGGACACTAGTCAAGGCAAGCAGCATTTTTAAAGCATCTCCTTTTAAAGCCAGGCACTGTCCTTAGTGCTGGAAATACAGAAAAAAGGGGAAAACAGTACCTGCCCTCAAAAAGCTTATAATCCACTAAGGGAACAACATACAAACAATCATGGACTAGCTTTCTGATATTGGTTAAATCACTTCCCTTAACAGCTCCGAATTTCCACTTTCTCATCTGCAAAATGGAGGTAATGATTCTCATCATTGTGATCTCATAAGGTTGCCATGGGGATTGCATGTGAAATGTAAAACTAAAGTCCAGGATAGACATCTGCCACTGTCATGGAACTTGAAGGCACAGAAGTTATGTGCTCCAGCTTCCTCCCTGTTCCTAATTCATACTTGAGGAAACTGTCCCAGTAACACTGGCTTCCTTGCTATTCCTCAAACAAGACATTCTCTTTGACACAATCCTGTCTATAGCTTGTTTATGCATAGCTGTTTGCAGGTTAGTTCCTCCATTCGACTGTGAGCTCCTTGAGGGCAGGGACTGTTTTTTCCTTGTCTTTATTCTTGGCACATAGCTGACTGACTGAAAGAAGGTCTCCTGGCTCCTTCTACCTCACCATTGCTATCTTAAAAACACTCCAGGAATGCCTTTGAGCCTTTGGATCCATCCAAAAGTCTGATTTAGGAGAAATGACTGTCCCCAGTACCACAACAGCTCATTACTGCTGAAGCACTGATTCCAACTTCATCATTTTGGAGACATGTCAGGCTGCTATTTATTTTTGCATTTACAAAGCAAATGAATGGCCAGTAAAGGTGATGACCCATGGTATTTAACCTGCTCCAGGCCCTTCTGAAGCACTCATTTGCATACAAAATGATGTGCTAATTATAAATAATTTGTATCTGTTCTTTAAAGAACTCTCTAGGTAAGAACAAAAACTTCTTTAGACCTTATTATAAAACCTGAGTCATGCTATACCACAGTCTTCAAAGAAGTGGAATTAAGAATTCAAAAAGCAATAGAGAAACTTAGTGGGTGGGCTGGCCCAGACTGTGACAGGTGGCAAATAAAGAATTACTGAAGGTGGAGAGTGATCAGTGTCACTGTAGGCTACCTTATGATGGAATACTGGACTTGGAGTCAGGAAGACCTGAGTTCTGATCCTGCCTTAAATACATACTAGCTGTGTGATCCCAAGAAAGTCTTTGTCTTCTGTCTTCTAGCCTCTGTCTTCTTCCATTTCCTCATTTGTGAGAATGAGGATAATAATAACACCTACTTCACAGGATCAAATGAAATAATATTAGTCAAGTACTTTGTAAACCTCAAAGTGCTATATAAATGCTAGTTATTTTTATACAAGAGATGAAAACTTGAGAATCTAGTGATGAGACAAGAGGAAGAACCAACTGATGACAGGTTGTGTGTGCCATAATATACTTGCAATGACAACAAGAAAAGATAAGGAAGGCTTCCCAACATTTTGGGTGGACCCCACCCCCACATATGGCTTGAGGATATGCATGAGAGAAACAGGGGATTGACAGGTATAGATCCATTGTCCAGTGCATCATGGGAAGTTTTTCCACATGGAGAAGTCGGAGCCATTTGGATAATTGAATATTTTTTTTGACATAGCCAGTATTGTATTAGTGATGCAATTGTCAATGTTTTGTAGCATGGAATTATAAAACCTTATAAAAAGGTTCTTTATCTCTGATCACCTTAATGCTTCAAAGTACTTTTCTTGCTCTTTGAGGACTCTTTGAGGGAAATGGTAAGAGTATTACCTCCATTTTACAGATGGGGAAACTGAGGACCAAGGAGCTTAAGCCATTCCTTCTGGGGTCACACATCTAGTAAATGGCAGAATCTAGTCATCTGACTCTTGCTCCAGGGCTCTCTCTCTGGAACATCCATATAGCCTAGGAAGCTTTCAATTATGCCATTTCTCACTGCTTTGCCCTAGGGTTTAGTAAGAGTCCCTATCCTTGCTCCCTTCATACCTCCCCCAGTCCCCAACCCCCCAATATGCTTCTAGCTGAGTATGCCAGAGAGAGAAACATCATCCAAGAAACCACTATTAAACTGTCATGTTCTGTTCCCGCTGCCAGCTTGGGCTTGATTGCTGAGACGCTCCCAGTGTGGCCAAAGAGTGTCTCCATGCTTACCTCTCTTTCCCCCTCCCATCTAATCATCTGCTGCTCCCTCTTTTTCACAGTGTGAGGACTGAAATGGACGAATGCCCCATGGAGAGTCTGGGAATTTGCCAAAGCAGGCAGAGAGGCCCTCTCCCCTACCCCAACCTAAGACTCTGGCCCTGAGGTGCAAGAAGCCTTTCTTCAGATCCTGCCTCAGACCCTTACTAGCTGTGACACTTACTAGCTTTCTTTCACCAGGGATAGGATTGAGGGTGAGGGGTGGAAGATGGAGAGGAGGAAGGCCTCCATCAGGAGTCTTTCTTACTAGTCATCTCCATTCTACTCCTACAGCCATCGCCATCCCTTCTGATCGGGGCTACTGCAGTAGCCACTTTTCCAATCTTATCCCTCTCCCCTTCATCCTTCCCACAATTGCCAAAATCATTGTCCCTAAGACATAAGGAACTATCTGAATGGGTGACTGTTTTGCTCAAGAATCTCCAGCTACTCCCTATTGCCTCTGAGCTAGATCTGCTCAATGGGGCATTTAAAGAAATCCCTTCACAAACTGGCTTCAACCTACTTTTTTGGACTTATTTCCTATTTTGTCCCTTTG
Source organism: Monodelphis domestica (assembly GCF_027887165.1). Classification (NCBI taxonomy): domain Eukaryota; kingdom Metazoa; phylum Chordata; class Mammalia; order Didelphimorphia; family Didelphidae; genus Monodelphis; species Monodelphis domestica. The sequence goes on from NC_077230.1 coordinate 390,853,680, forward strand.
CACACTCTACATAGATACACACCAGCCATTGAATTTTGGTCTTGGCATTCCATTCCCCATCTCCATGACTTAAAAAAAATTCTTACCTTCTCTCTTAGTATTGATTCCAAGACAAAAGAGCAGTAAGGGCTAGACAGTGGGGTTAACTGACTTGCTCAGCTAGAAAATATCTGATGCCAGATTTGAACCCAGAAACTCCCTACTCCAGACGTGGTGCTTTATCCACTCATCTACCTAAATGCAGTTCCTGCATGAATTTTTTTTTAACAGACTCTTCCTCATGCTTGGAACGTACTCCATCACTACCCATGACTTCTTTCAAAGCTCAGTTAGTCCAGCTCCTTTTATGGGAAACCTTTCTTCATCCCCTTAGTGGCTGGCATACTTTCTCCCCTCAAATTTACTTGTTGCACAGTTCAATATACTTTTTTGTTGTTGCTTAATCATTTTGGTCATGTCCTACTCTTCATGACCCTGTTAATATTGTGATGGTTTGCTATTTCTTTCTCCAGCTCATTTGACAGATGAGGAAACTGAGGCAAACAGGGTGAAGTGACTTGCCCAGAATCTTACCTGTATGATTTATCCTTCAGTAGAATGGAAGCTCCTTGAGCATGGGCACTTTTTTTTTCTTTTTTATCTACACTAAACAGAACGTTGCCTTTCAAGGAATAGGTGCTAAATAAATGCTTATTTATTTAAATGGATTGAGGGGAGAGGCTGTTTTTCAATACTATCTATATCCTCAGTACCTAAAACACCATCTTTTACTTAGTAGGTACTTAACAAATATGTATTGTCTAGCTAGGTGGCTCAGTGAATTAAGATACAGACCTAGAGATGGGAGGTCCTTGGTTCAAATCTAGCCTCAGACACTTTCCAGCTGTGTGACCCTGGACAAGTCATTTAACCTAAATTGTCAAATCCTTATGACTTTTCTGCCTTGGAACCAATACTTATGATCAATTCTAAAACAGAAAGGATTAAAAAACCCAGAAATGCAATTGGAGAAACAATCAATCACTCAGCAAGCACCTAAAGTCTACCAGGCATTAGAACTTTCTCCATTCTGTTGGGAAGACAACATGCAGAGGTGTAAATATACACAAAATTGATAAATAAAAGTAATTTCAAGGGAGACATTAACATCTGGATGAGAGCAGTGAAGGAAACTAGGGATCCTAAGAGGTTGAGGAAAGGAAGGAGGAGGGTGTCAGGAAAGAGGATATTAGGCAAGAGGAAGAGCAAGAAGGCTAGTATGACTGGAGCCAAGGATGCATGAAGGGGAGGGAGGTAAAATAAGCCAGGAAAAGTAGAGTGGATTCAGGTTATGAGGGTCTTGAATTACAACTGCTGAAGCGTATTATTAGGGTCAGAGGATTGTATCCCTAGAGCTGGAAGGAATCTCAGAACCCACCTAATCTAATATCATCAACATCATCATCATAACACTGTATATAACCACTTGAGATTTACAAAGCACCACTATGTCTAGTCATCCTAACTGTGTGGTGGGGGTTCCTATTTCCATTTTATAGGTGGCTAAACTGAAGCCTGGAGAGATTTAAGGTCCAACAGGGATGACATTCATTATCAACTGAATCATTAATGTTCTGACTATTCTTTTTCAGGGCAGAAAAATCTTCCCCTGGTCCAAAAAAAAATCCCACCCCATTATCTTCCTCTTGGTCATGAGCCTCTTCACACTTAGCTAGGTTGGAACTCCATCTAGAGATACTATCAGTCCCCAGGACTGTCCTCAGAGCTGTTCTAGATTGTGTGTCCGAGATCTCCTCTGATGACCCAGCCTTAGAGAACCCATGGGTGCTGTGAGTCATGGAGCCCCATGACCTCAGGAGACTTGCAACTTTAGGTTAACCGAAGTACATTAGGCAGGTGTATAGCAAGTGAGGAGGCTGCAGGCAGTAACCAGCGATCATTTTCATGAGAAATGGTATGAAGGACAAAGAATCATAGAATCAGAATCAGAAGGGACCCCTCTCACATTTGTCCTCTCCTGCCCATTCATATAGCCGTCACCCTAGCCCAAACCCTCATCATTTCTGGTTTAGTCTACTGTGATAGCCTCTTGTTAAGTCTCCCTCAATCAAGTTTCTTTTCATTTTAACCCATTTTCAGAAACCAAAGTGATTTTTCTAATGCACAGGACACCATGTCACACCCTCCCTGCTCCCTCACCCCCATTATAAACTCAAGCAGCTCCCTATTATCTCCAGGATCAAATATAAACTCATCATTCTGGCATTCACAGCCCTTCACAACTTGGTCAATTCCTACCTTTCCAATCTTGCGAATTTCTCCCCTTCCTATAGTCTAGTTCAACTCTATCATTTTATTTGCTGTTCTGTATAATAAACATACCACCTCCTATCTCCATACCTTTGTAGTGGCTGACCCTTAAACCTAGGATGCATTCTCTCTGCATCTCTGCCTCCTGGAACTCTACTTTTCTTCAAAACTCAGCTGAAGTACGCCTGTGTACGTGACGCCTTTCCTGATCTCCCTCCTCCAAACTACCTTGTACTCATCTCTTAATACCTACTTAGATATGAACAAGGCACACCTTTTATAGTTCACACTGTATTAGTTTAGTCACCATGACGCAGATGATGCAAGTGTCCTCGTCCCCATTTTACAGATGAAGAAACAGAATCAGTAAGGGAAGCTCAAGGCTACACATTACTGGATCAGAGCTAGAACCCACCATCCCAACCAAAGAGCTTTAGAACGTCTCTGTTCATCATTCGAGAATGGTCCGGTCAGTCGCTGTCCTTCGTAAACCAAATGGTGCAACTCCATTCCCCAGTCCCTGGTGTTTCTGAGAGTGGGGAGGAAAGCTAAATGAATGCACATATACACATAACCAGGTTTGACTGTTAAGACACTCTCTCTTATCTCAGGCTGGCTGTCCGGACCCAACTCCATTGTTACCTCCCCTCCATGCTTCGCTAGCCTGCTAAGTGAGGCCTGAAAATTACTTGCACGGTCAGATAAATATTACAGCAGTCAAAGGTGCGGCTTTGGCGGGAAGAATGATATGTAATTTGCAGAAACGCTACCAGTGCATCAAATCACCCACCCGGATCACTCCTCAGGAAAATGTGATTGATAGCCTGGAGGGCACAAGTTGTTGTTTTTTAAATCACTGATATACACTGAAATGAAAAGGATGGAGACAACTCCCCAACTGTTCCATGATCCACTTGGAGGGAAAGACCCTTGGGAGCTTGACTCATATACAGGCAAGGATTCCACAATTCAAAGATCCTAAGAGTCTAGCCCAGAAGAATGAGATCTCATCATTTTCCTCTCAGCCTCAGTTTCCTTCTCTAAAAAAGAGGGAGCTAGATTAGATGACCTCCAAAATCTCTTCTAGCTTCAAATCTAAGATCTCAAAATGCAATGGGATTCTTAAGATCCCATTAAGGGTCTAGGATTCTGGGGCAACTAAGTGGCTCAATGGATTGAGAACCAGGCCTACAGATGGGAAGTCCTGGGTTCAAAACTGACCATAGACACTTCCTAGCTGTGTGACCCTGGGCAAGTCACTTAACCTCCATTGCTTAGCCTTTACAGCATTTCTGCTTTGCAACCAATACTCTGTATTGATTCTAAGATGAAAGGCGAGAGTTTTGGTTGTTTGTTTTGTTTTTAAAGTCTAGGATTCAAGGCCAGCTAGGTAGCACAGTAGATAGAACTCCAGATTTGGAGTCAGAAGGGCCTGGGTTTTAAACTGGCCTTAGGCCCTTCCTAACTGTGTGACCCTGGGCAAGTCACTTAACTCTGTTTGCCTAGTTCTCGTCCTTCTTAGAGTTGTTACCAAGATAGAAAGTGAGTTGAAAAAAGTCTAGGATCCTATGAATCTAATGCTCTAAGCTTCTATGATTAAAATTCTATGATTCTAAGATGTTATGAATCCAAGATTCTATGGCCCCAAGTGTCGAGGATTCTATGAAACGGATATTCTAAGCTTCTGTGAGACTAAAATTCTGAGTCTAAGATTTTATGAGTTTAAGATTCTATGAACTGAAAAATCATATGAAATTCCAAGATTCTGTGAGTTTAATATCCTATGACTCTAAGATTGTATGAGTTCTAAAATGATGTGATTCTAAGAATCTAGAATTCTGTTCTGATTCTATTTTTTTCCATTAAAACACCCCCTTACTTTCTGTCTTAGTATCAGGTCTAAGACAGAAAAGCAGTAATGTCTGGACAACTTGGGCTAAATGTCTTGCCTAAAGTCACATAGCTAGGAAGCATCTGAGGACAGATTTGAACCCGGGTCCTCCCAATTCTAGGCTTGATGCTCTATTTACTGTGCTACCTAGCCACCCCTCTGATTTTAGATCCTGTGATTCTACGAGATTAAGATTCTATACATTTATCACTCTGGGCAGCACTGGGACTACAGCCCAGGTCTCCTGATTCCTGTACAAAACTCTTTTGAGTGAGTCCTCATTTCAAAGGATCTGGAATAGCCTTGAGAGATGACGTGATATAATCCTCGCTTCTTATAGATAACAAAACAAGCTTCTGCAATGATGATGACTTATCTAGGGTTATAGGTCACCCACTCTCAGCTTCCTTCAAGTCCCAGCTAACATCCCACCTTCTATAGGAAGCTTTTTGCAGTCTTCTTCAATGCTAGCATCTTTGCTCTGTTGATTATTTCCAATTTATCTGGGACATACGTATATCTAGTTGTTTGTGTGTTGTTTCTTCTGTTAGACTATGAGCTCCTTGAGAACAGGCATTGCCATTGGCTCTTTTTACATCTCCAGTAATTAAGGCACAGCAACTGGCACACAGTTACTAAAAACAAACCTTACTTTTGTCTTTGAGTTGATACTAAACGGGAGGGAGGGATAGAAGAATACAATTCTTGTAACCAAGGAATAATGTTCTAAATTGACTAAGTAAAATTTTAAAAAAGAGTCAATACTAAATATTGTTCCAAAGAGTGATAAAGACTAGACAACTGGGATCAAGTGGCTTTCCCAGGGGCACACAGCTAAGAAATATGTGAAGCCAAGTTTTGAACTCAGGACTTCTCATCTTACCTGACGTGGTAAGCTCTTAATAAATGTTTATTACCTGGAGCAACAGGATGGCTCAGTGCATTGAGAGTCCTGTGGTTTCACTAGTATAAGATGAAACTCCCTCTGTAATGTAGGTCTGCACCTTCCTCACAACTTATAGACTTATTGACGTACTTAGAACACCAAGACTTGCTGAAGGTGTCAGAGGAGGGCCTTAAATGCAGATTTTTTGGGGGTCCAAGATGGATTCATCTTGTTTCTTATACGTCAGCCAATCTGTCAAAAAACTTTTATCAAGGGCTTACTATGTGCCATGGATGCTGAGAATATAAAGAAAGGAAAAATATAGTAATTGCCCTCCAGGTGCTCACAGTGTGATGGGGAAGACAACATGCAAAGAAAAGTGAAAAGGGCAGAGGGAGAAGGAAGGTATGGGGGTGGAGGGATATAAATATGATGAAGACCTGTAGCCAGATGGGAAAAGGGGAGATGGTTGTCCTGGGTACTCTCCTTAAACAGAGAATCTGGGAGGACTTCTCTTATGGTCACCCTCCATCCTCTCCAATAAAAGAAAGGGGCAGGAGGTGTGACTTTTGGAACTAAGTTTGTATTTCAGGAAGATGAGTTTCTGGAGACAGGGATGAAGCCCTGGAGAGCAGCCAGGTGGGCAGCTGCCCTGGGCCCTCCTTCATGGAGGATCTTATAGTTGGCACATATATTTAATGCTTGAAGTTTTCCATTCATTATCCTTTTTGAGTCTCCTAATAGTTCTGTGAGGTAAGTACCACAAGTACAGTGAATAGTATTTAACAGATGAGAAAAATGAGGCCCAGAGAGATTAAGGTCACACCGCTCATAAGGGTGAGAAGTGGAACATAAAACTCATTTTATCACGACTTTAGATCTAGTATTCTTTCCAGTAAACTACGTTGCTTCAGAGTTCTTAAGGTCTCCGCTTTTGTATTCTATGTTCTAGAGACTCTCTCAGTTCTGACATTCTCTATTCTAAGGACTGTCTCAACTCTATTCTCTATTCTAAGAGATCTCCTAGGTCTGGCATTCTTTGTTCTAAGGCCCCTCCATCACCAGCTCCAACATTCTGTTTTCTTTGTCTCTCTTGCCTTTAACTTTCTTTGTCCTAAGGTCCCTCCCAGCTCTGACAGTCTCTGTTCTAAGCTCTCTCCCAGCTCTGACATTCTGTTCTAAGCTCCCTCCCAGCTCTGACATTCTCTGTTCTAAGGTCTCTCCCAGCTCTGACATTCCCTGTTCTAAGGTCTCTCCCAGCTCTGACATTCCCTGTTCTAAGCTCTCTCCCAGCTCTGACATTCTGTGTTCTAAGGTCTCTCCCAGCTCTGACATTCTCTGTTCTAAGCTCTCTCCCAGCTCTGACATTCTCTGTTCTAAGATGTCTCCCAGCTCTGACATTCTCTGTTCTAAGGTCTCTCCCAGCTCTGACATTCTCTGTTCTAGGATCTCTCCCAGCTCTGACATTCTCTGTTCTAGGATCTCTCCCAGCTCTGACATTCTCCATTCTAAGGTCTCTCCCAGCTCTGACATTCTCTGTTCTAGGATCTCTCCCAGCTCTGACATTCTCTGTTCTAGGATCTCTCCCAGCTCTGACATTCTCCATTCTAAGGTCTCTCCCAGCTCTGACATTCCCTGTTCTAAGCTCTCTCCCAGCTCTGACATTCTCTGTTCTAAGGTCTCTCCCAGCTCTGACATTCCCTGTTCTAAGCTCTCTCCCAGCTCTGACATTCTGTGTTCTAAGGTCTCTCCCAGCTCTGACATTCTCTGTTCTAAGCTCTCTCCCAGCTCTGACATTCTCTGTTCTAAGCTCTCTCCCAGCTCTGACATTCTGTGTTCTAAGTTCCTTCCAAGTTATGATATTCTAAGCTATCTTCTAGCTCTGACATTCCATTTTCTAAGGCTCCTCAAAGCTCTGACATCTTATGGTTCTGTGAAACCCTTGCTCATTCCACAGACTCTATTGTAGCTATAGTGATATTCTGGTCTTTATGTTGAAGACATGGTTCAGGGTGAGATACTCTGCATAAAGCGCCATTGTTCCTCTCTTTAGGGACTGCCCCAGATTTCAGAAAGAGAGAAGGGGTTCGTCCACAGTTCCCATCCTTCTTACAGGAACTGGAGTTCAATAGTGAGCATCTGGAGGTCTTTTAGAGACCCAAGAAGAAATTCTATTTTATTCAATAGGAAGTAAAATTTTGGAACCTGCAGCCTCAAAAGAAGTCTTTAACTTGCTATATCATTAGGTTCCCCAAAAGGTTTGCTAAAATCCTAGATAATGGCTCCCAAATGAAAGAAGGTGACAGTATTTTGTGGGATGCCCTCCCAAACCACGGTTATTCTCCAAGGCATGTAGGAAGTTCCAGGGAGAATGGGGAATGGCAACAAACACCCACTTTCAAATGCCCACCCTGGCCTGAAGAAGAGAGTTTTAACAGGATCCAGAATCAGAGGATCTGGACTCAAAAACTCTCTCTGATGCTTATTCCCTGGAGGGGACATTGGGCAAAGTTCATAGACAATTAAAACTCTTCAGGATCTTGGGGGAAAAAAATCTCAGGGCTGGGAGGAACCTCAGGGAAAACCTGGATGAACTCTTTCATTTTGCAGATGAGGAGACCGAGTCCAGAAAAGCGACGTGTTTTGTCTTTAGCTACTAGTTAGGACTACAAGCATTCCACTATGCCTAACAATCTGATGGTCAATCAACATTTTTGGTTATTCACCATGGTCATGGCACCCTAGGGAGTGCACAGACAAAAAACAAGGCAATCTTGACCTCAGGGAGCTTGCATTCTATAGGAGAAAACTATATATATATATATATATATGTTTTACATATTTAAAAACCATTACAAAGCCATTTGTTTCAGAGGGAGGGCAGTAACAAGAGGGCTGGGAGGAAGGTGCTTGACAAAGGCTTCAGGCAGAAGGAAGTATCTGAGCTGAGTCTTGAAGGAAACAGAATTCTCCCATGGATTTCAAGAGGCCCTTCTTGGTCCTCAGCAGCACTGGGCTAGGAGGAGGGAAGAAGGCCAGATGCAGAGGGTGGCTAAGCTTTAGAGAAAATGACTAATCCTTAATGGGTGGGAGAATTGAATCACTTAAGGCCTCTGAGGAAAATAATTAAGAGGGAGTCAGCCACTGAGCCAGGACTGGATATTACAGGATTGTTTATCTCAGTTATTTGAATTAAGGTCTTCATACAAAGGCAAGCATTTTTCTGAGCTTTGGGGATAGGGAAAAAATAAGGTTTTGGCCTCTCATTAATTTTGGTCCCCTGCAGCTTCAGTAATTCAACCACCAGCAACACAGGGAGTGCCAGAGAGGCAGAAAATAAATAAATAAGGCTGTTACCGATCTACACAGGGAGAGGAAACTGCTGACGGGCCACTTAGTGGCAACAGAAACAGCCATCCTGGTTACAGGACCCTGTGGCAACCCTGTAGAAAGAATGGGTTAATGGGTGAATTTGAAGTCAGAGAATGTCATGCAGGGAGGGACCATAGAACATGGAATGTCAACACTGGGAGCATCTTAGAACATTAAATATTAGATTTGGAAGGAACCTTTGAACCCTGAATGTCAGAAATGGGAGAGTCCTTAGAATACAGAATATCAGAGCTGGGAAGAGACTTAGAGAATGTCAGAACTGAGAGAACCCTTAGAACCCCAAATGTCAGGACTTGGAGGGTCCTTAGAGCAGAGAATGCCAGAGATGAGATAGATCTTGGAACTAGGGGGCAGCTGGGTAGCTCAGTGGATTAAGAGCCAGGCCTAGAGACGGGAGGTCCTAGGTTCAAATCTGGCCTCAGCCACTTCCTAGCTGTGTGACCCTGGGCAAGTCACTTGACCCCCATTGCCTAGCCCTTACCACTCTTCTGCCTTGGAGCCAATACACAGTATTGACTCCAAGACAGAAGGTAAGGGTTTAAAAAAAAAAAAGAAGTGGGAAAAATATGAAAACAATGAATGTGAGTACTGAAGGGAAGAATTTAGAATGTAAGATCTGGGAAGACCCTTTGAACCAAGAATGTCAAAACTGAAAGAGATTTAGAATACTGAATACCAACACCAAAAAGGCTCCTAGAATAAAGAATGTCAGAGTTGGAAGAGACTTTATTTTTTATTTATTTATTTTCAAAAACTGTTACCTTCCGTCTTGGAGTCAATACTGTGTATTGGCTCCAAGGCAGAAGAGTATTAATGGCTAGGCAATGGGGGTCAAGTGACTTGCCCAGGGTCACACAGCTGTGTCTGAGGCCAGATTTGAACCCAGGACCTCTCATCTCTAGACCTGAGTCTCAATCTACTGAGCTAAAGAGATTTTAGAACACAGAATGTCAGAGCTGAGTTGAGAGATGGGAGGGCATTTGAACATAGAATGTCAAGGACACTTATGTAGGGCAGTAGATAGAAAGCCAGGCCTAGAATCAGGAGGATTGGGGTTCAAGTTTGGCCTTAAACACCTCCTTTCTATGTGATCCTGGAAAAGTCACTTAACCCCAATAGCCTACCCATCACTGCTCTTATGTCTTGGAACTAATATCAGTTCTATCAAATCGATCAAATTCTATCAAAATCAAGTATCAATTCTAAGAAAGAAGGTAAGAGTTACCAAAAAAAATGTCAGAGCTGAAAGAGACCATGGAATTTGGAATTTTCAAACCGGAATAAATATTAGAGCTGACCTAACCCATTTTAACTTCATTTTATAGTCAATAAAGCCCAATCCCAAAGAACTGAAATGACTTGCTCTGGGTTTTCTATGCAATTACTGGCAAAACAGAGACTAGAGGCTAGATCTCTCCACCTCCGAGCACGACTTCTCTGCTCTAAAATAATCCCGAGGCTGTCTCTTTAAGATGTGGACACAGACTGAGAGAGGAGACTTCCCGACCTCTGTGGAGACTTCAGAGACAGGTAATTGTGTTTGTGATATTCCTCTGGGCCACACGCCTGCTGACAGTTTTCTGATGTGGTGGTTGCCCGTTCTCCCTCCCCTCTCTCTCTCTCCACCCCTGCCACCCTAGGATGGGCATTAGGCAGGAGATTCTGCAGTGGTCTATTTATAGAGCCGGGGAGGGACTGGTTAGCTTTTGTTTTGCAACTCTGTGAAAAGTAATTTTCTCGACTCCCAGGGCACGCTGGTGACCACACTAATAAGGTCTTGAGGAGCACTCGGCCGACAGCCGTGGTCCTCTGCCGGCTAACAGTGTGACAGCTTTGTAGCTTTCAAGATTCATTATAGGCCAGCCCACATGGTGGAAGCCCTTTGGGATTCTGGGCCCCATCCAGAGCCCCAGAGGCAGGTCTCTTCCATCAAGTGTCCAGAAGGAAATCACTCACAGGCAGGAGGTGATAGTTCTAGAGCTGGAAGGGACCCTCGAGCCATTTTACAAAGGGGAAAACCGAGTCTTGGGGTGGCCAAGTGACTTACCCAAGGACACACAGAAGTAAGGGTCAGAAGTGGGATGGGGGATGTTGGATTTTTTCTTTTTTTAATTTTTAAGCATAGTTTAAAGTCATTGGTCTGGTACTAGCTTGTAATGTCACCTTAAGCAAGTCATTTCCATTTAGAGTTTTGGAGACAGAAGGGACCTTAGGAACTACGCAATATAATTTCTTTATTTCACAGGCGAGGAAACTAAGTTACAAAGCTCAGTCATCTGCCTGATGTCATGCCATGGTGTAGAAGCAGAACTGGGCTTAACTCTTCTGTTTGCACAAGTGGAGGACCATGGCTATGGCATACTACATATACTCTTAGATTTGGTTGATATTTTAGTTAGTTTTGCTAAAAAAAACCCCACCAGTACCCCCCAAGCCTGCCATTTTCTTTTGTAAATCTTTGTTTTAAGAGATGGATTATTTGTATAATGAAGAGGGAAGGGATATATCTGAAATGAGTGTGATGAGGAAAGAAAAGAAAAGACTCTCTCTTTCTCTGTTTCTCTCTCTTTCTCTTTCTGTCTCTCTTTGTCTCTGTCTCTTTCTCTCTCTTTCTCTGTCTGTCTGTCTGTCTGTCTGTCTCTCTCTCTCTATGGACTTAACCTCACGATGTGCCAGCAGAATTTGTGCTAAGGCACTCTGGGTAAAGAATGGAGCATGGTCCCTGCCTTCCAGGGTCTAATTCCAAAGGTTTCTTCCATCTTCAATGAAAGGCCTGGGGCAGGTCACCTTTCTTTCTGGGCCTCAGTTTCCTCATCTATAAAACGAGAGTATGGGTAGAGTTTGAACACTGATGCTTGCTGAGGTCTTGTGAACTTAAGATGAGGCTTAACAAAGGACGATCCTTTTTGTTGGTGGACAAGATAGTAATGATCACAATGGAAACAGGCAAAAGCAGGCTGTCTCGCTGTATTGGCTATGAGTTGAGAGGCATCCTCTTAGGCAGAGGAGAATGCCTTCTCTTGAGCCCAACTGTAAGGGGCCATACCAGAGTGAAAGATGACCAGGGGCTTAGATCCTATTATTCTCCTATTTGATCAATTGTTTCAGTTGTGTCTAATTCTTTGTGATCCTGTTTGAAGTTTTCTTAGTAAAGATACTGGAATGGTTTGCCATTTCCTCCTCCAGCTCATTTGACAGAGGAGAAAACTGAGGCCAATAGGATGAAGTCATTTGTCCAGGGTCACATAGCTAGTAAGTGTCTGAGGCTGGATTTGAACTCGTCTTCCTGATTCCAAGTCCATCCCTCTATCCATGGAGCCACCTTGGGTGACACTGATCACTCCTCTTCATCTTCAGTAATCCCTGGTGCTCTATTCCAGAGACTATAGAATTTTAGCTTTAGTAATGGAGACAAACCTCAGAGTTCTTCTAGTCCAACCCCTGCATTTTAAACAAGATTGAGTGGAAGAAGGTGGAAAATAATGGAAAAGGCGGCATTCCCCCCACTTCCCCACCACAACAGGAACCTGGCCCCTTTCCTTGAGGCATAGACTCTCTCCCTCTGCCTCAGCTTCCAGAAGGGTCCCACAGCATAGACTTGTGCTACAATGAAGGCAAGTCTGTATACTTATACCAGTAATGATGACAGCCCACAAGTTTTTAGTGTTTTACCATCTGTTAAGTGTAAGTCTATGAGGTAGGGAATGGAAATATCGTCCTTATTTTACAGATAAGAAAACTGAAACCAGAAGTTAAATGACTTACCCAAGGCCATATAGCTAATAAGGATGAGAGCTGAAATGTAAACCAGCTCTAAGACTCTTTTCTCCTATGCCACACTATGAGAGGTTGGGGTTGGGGGCATCACCATTTGCAGTGCAAAAACTAGGGTTCATGTCCATCCTGTCATATTCCAAGCCAACAACTGTCTAATCCCTCTTGCCTTAAAGATGCTTATCAATGAGAATTAATTATTAAAATAAATAATATTAATTACTGAAAGAATAATAAAGAAATAGTAAATACTTATTAAAACTAAAGTAAAATTAATTGTTAAAGTAAAAAGCCACTCTAAGTGCCGGAGCCTTTTGGGGAAGTTCCAGCTTTTTTTTTTTTTAAACCCTTACCTTCCATCTTGGAGTCAATACTGTGTATTGGCTCCAAGGCAGAAGAGTGGTAAGGGCTAGGCAATGGGGGTCAAGTGACTTGCCCAGGGTCACACAGCTGGGAAGTGTCTGAGGCCAGATTTGAACCTAGGACTTCCCGTCTCTAGGGCTAGCTCTCAATCCACTAAGCTACCCAGCTGCCCCCAAGTTCCAGCTTTAATAGTGTTCTCTCATGTCCTTCTCTGATGCTTCATTGAGGTGGGGAGATGACCCCGAGTTCTTGAAGGTGAGGTCAGGAAAGCACAAGCTTGGAAGAAGCTACCAATCTAAGATATATATCCTTGACTTAGCTTTGCATAGACAGAGAGATAGATGGAGAGGGTTAGAGAGCCCCCACATTCTGAGTCCTTAAACCCCCAATCTGCAACATAGAAAAAAATGAGACTTAGCTCATGTCCAGGATCTCCCGAAAAGGCAGTGGAAAAGCTTGAAATATACTCAATCTACAATGTAGATCAGGTATAGGACAGATGTTTATTTCCTCCACACAAGAGGAGCACTTTAAACACAAAGGACTCATAAGTACACATTGACAAAGACTCAACACATAATTCAGTAACCTATGACTCCCATTATATTCTCCTGGGAAGTCAATACTTAAAACATTAAACCATGGAGGACTTAGTGGCACTGTTGAATAAGCATCCTTTCATTCATAACATCACAGATTCTTCAAGTATTAAGGAAAAGGGGGGAAGGGAATAAGCATTTATTGTACACCTACTATGTGTCAAGCACTGTGCTAACCACCAAATAGATATCATCTTGGTTTTGTTATACTATTCAAGAATTGTATTATAATTGGAGTATAAAATAATGTCACTGAATACAGATAATGCCATAATGAGTGGCATAATGTAAAGAATGTCAAACTTATGAAGACTTGAATTTGAATGCTGCCACTGATAATTAACAAACCTATGCCCGACCCTGGGCAGGTTGTTATCCAGTCTTATATCCAACTCTTTATATTCCCATTTGGGGTTTTCTTGGCAAAGATGCTAGAGTGGTTTGTCCTTTTCTTCTCCATATCATCTTATTGCTAAGGAAACTGAAGCAAACAGGGTTAAGTGACTTGCCTGGGGTCACATAGTTAGTAAGTATCTGAGGCCAGATTCAAACTTGAAGATGAATCTCCCTGACTCTGGGTCTGGTGCTACATTTATTATGGCATCATCTAGCTGCCCTCTGGGCCGGTTACCTACCCTCTTGGTCTCAGTTTCCTCATATGTAAAATGGAAAGAATAATAATAGCACTTGCCTCCCAGCATTATTGTGAGGATCAGATAAGATATATTTGTAAGGCACTTTGTAACCTTAAAGCACTTTATATACGCCAGCTATGGTTGTTGTTATAAGTATGATTATGATTGTAATCATGACTATATCACAGAATTTATTGGAGGGATCTCAGTAGTCACCTAGACAAATCCCTATACAATATACCTTGTTCTCTATTCTTAAACCAAAGCCCTAAATGACAAAAATAGAGGGAGGACCAACAATCTCTCCCAAAGCAATTCATTCTACTGTAGGATAGTTATAGTAATAAATCATTTTGTCTTGACACTAACCCTAAATCAGACTTGTAGCTTCCACCACTTACCATTGGTTCTGACCTCTCGGTCCAAGAAGAGTCAGGCTTCAACAGTCTTTCAAATGCTTAAAGAAAGATCTATAATGCATCCCCATGCCCAGTCCTTTCCTCTGCAGGCTAAACATGCCTAGTTTCTCTGTAGGATTCTCCCACAACATAGATTCTAGGACCTTCACCATCCTCTATAGCCTCCTGTGGCTACTGTCCAGCTAATTGATATCTGCTTCAAATGGGGATACCAGAAACTGTGAACAATGCTCTTTCTTTGGTCTAACCAAAGTAGGGTAACAGAGGATTGTCACCTGTCTGTCCTTGGAGATGATGCCTTCCAAATGAGGCACAAGGTTGTGTTAGGTTTCTTGGCTGTTTGTCATATCACCCTGTTGACTCATCTACTTTTCTAGGTTCATGTCATTACCGATGCCGTCCCCTTTCTTCGCTGTGGGATGTGAGCTCTTCAAGGGCAAGAATTGTGTCATATTTCATCTTTCTATTCTCAGCACCTAGGACAGCACCTTGACATATTGCACAACTTTTCAAAGGTTGGTTGTGGTTTTCTTTTGCTGAAGTTTTCAGAATGTCATCATAGGATTCCTTTCAATGACCAACTTTTTTTTAAACCCATACTGTCTTACTTAGTAACAACTCTAAGACAGAAGGTCAAGGGTTAGGCAAACAGAGTTAGGTGACTTACATAGGGACACACAGATCAGATTTGAAACCAGGTCCTCCAGACTTCAGTCCTGGGGCTCTGTTCACTGTGCCACCTAGCTACCCAGTCTTTCCAAATTTTAATGTGGTTGTACTTAATAATATAAGTGCACAAGCTCCTTGAAAAGATAGCCCAGTGGGTGATTATAATCCATCTGGAGTTAGGAAGACCCAAGTCAAAACTTTCTTCAGATGCTTATTAGCTGTGTGACACTGGGTAAGTAAATTTAACCTCTTCTTTAACCACCTTCAATCTCCTCATCTGTAGGAGAGGAATATTCTTTGTCTTTCTTTAAAAAAATTAATTAAAGCAATCATTAAAACTACTTTGCCCACTTATATGTCAATAAATATACCAATCTAGGTGATATGGATGAATATTTACAAAAATATAAACTGCCTAGACTATCAGAAGAAGAAATAGAATTCTTAAATAACCCCATATCAGAAAATGAAATCCAACAGGCCATCAAAGAACTCCCTAAGAAAAAATCCCCAGGGCCTGATGGATTCATAAGTGAATTCTATAAAAAATTCAAAGAACAGCTAATCCCAATACTATACAAACTATTTGACATAATAAGCAAAGAGGTAGTTGTACCAAATTCCTTTCATGACACAAACATGGTACTGATTCCAAAGCCAGGCAGGTCAAAAACAGAGAAAGAAAATTATAGACCAATCTCCCTAATGAATATAGATGCAAAATCTTAAATAGGATACTAGCAAAAAAGACTCCAGCAAGTGATCAGAAGGGTCATTCACCATGATCAAGTAGGATTTATACCAGGAATGCAGGGATCATTCAATATTAGGAAAACCATCCACATAATTGACCACATCAACAAGTAAACCAACAAAAATCACATGATTATTTCAATAGATGCAGAAAAAGCCTTTGATAAAATACAATACCCATTCCTATTAAAAACACTAGAAAGCATAGGAATAGAAGGGTTGTTCCTAAAAATAATAAACAGTATATATCTAAAACCATCAGCTAATATCATCTGCAATGGGGATAAACTAGATGCATTCCCAATAAGATCAGGAGTGAAACAAGGATGCCCATTATCACCTCTATTATTTGACATTGTACTAGAAACACTAGCAGTAGCAATTAGAGAAGAAAAAGAAATTGAAGGCATTAAAATAGGCAAGGAGGAGACCAAGTTATCATTCTTTGTGGATGACATGATGGTCTACTTAAAGAATCCTAGAGATTCAACCAAAAAGCTAATCAAAATAATCAACAACTTTAGCAAAGTTGCAGGATACAAAATAAACCCGTATAAGTCATCAGCATTTCTACATATTTCCAACACAGCCCATCAGCAAGAACTAGAAAGAGAAATCCCATTCAAAATCACCTTAGACAAAATAAAATACATAGGAATCTATCTCCTGAGACAAACACAGGAACTATATGAACACAACTACAAAACACTCTCCACACAATTAAAACTAGACTTGAGCAATTGGAAAAACATTAAATGCTCATGGGTAGGATGAGCCAATATAATAAAAATGACCATCCTACCCAAACTTATTTATCTATTCAGTGCCATACCCATTGAACTTCAAAAAAATTGTTTTTGCTGATTTAGAAAAAAAATAACAAAGTTCATTTGGAAGAACCAAGGATCAAGGATGTCCAGGGAAACAATGAAAAAAAATACAAAGGAAGGAGGCCTTGCAGTCCCAGATCTCAAACTATATTATAAAGCAGCGGTCATCAAAACAATTTGGTACTGGCTAAGAGACAGAAAGGAGGATCAGTGGAATAGACTAGAGGCAAGTGACTTCAGCAAGACAGTATATGATAAACCCAAAGATCCCAGCTTTTGGTATGAAAATCCACTATTCAATAAAAACTGCTGGGAAAATTGGAAGACAGTATGGGAGAGATTAGGTTTGGATCAACACCTCACACCAAGATAAATTCAAAATGGGTGAATTAATTGAACATAAAGAAGGAAACTATAAGTAAATTAGGCAAACACAGAATAGTATACATGTCAGACCTTTGGGAAGGGAAAGATTTTAAAACCAAGCAAGACTTAGAAAGAGTTACAAAAGGTAAAATAAATAATTTTGACTACATCAAATTAAAAAGTTTTTGTACAAACAAAATCAATGTAACTAAAACCAGAAGGGAAGCAACAAATTGGGAAACAATCTTCATAAAAACCTCTGACAAAGATTTAATTACTCAAATTTACAAAGAGCTATATCAATTGTACAAAAAATCAAGCCATTCTCCAATTGATAAATGGGCAAAGGGCATGAATAGGCAGTTTTCAGATAAAGAAATCAAAACTATTAATAAGCACATGAAAAAGTGTTCTAAATCTCTTATAATCAGAGAGATGCAAATCAAAACAACTCTGAGGTATCACTTCACACCTAGCAGATTGGCTAACATGACAGCAAAGGAAAGTAATGAATGCTGGAGGGGAAGTGGCAAAGTAGGGACATTAATTCATTGCTGGTGGAGTTGTGAATTGATCCAACCATTCTGGAGGGCAATTTGGAACTATGCCCAAAGAGCAATAAAAGACTGTCTGCCCTTTGATCCAGCCATAGCACTGCTGGGTTTGTACCCCAAAGACATAATAGGGAAAAAGACTTGTAGAAGAATATTCTTTGTGGTGGCAAAAAATTGGAAAATGAGGGGATGCCTTTCAATTGGGGAATGGCTGAACAAATTGTGGTACATGTTGATGTTGGAATACTATTATGCTAAAAGGAATAATAAAGTGGAGGAATTCCATGGAGATTGGAACAACCTCCAGGAAGTGATGTAGAGCAAAAGGAGCAGAACCAGGAAAACATTGTACACAGAGACTGATACACTGAGGTACAATTAAACATAATGGACTTCTCCATTAGTGTCAATGCAATGCCCCTGAACAATCTGCAGGGATCTAGGAGAAAAAACACTATCCACAAGCAGAGGACAAACTGTGGAAGTAAAAACACTGAGGAAAAGCAACTGCTTGACTACAGTGGTTGAGGGGACATGTCTGAGGAGAGACTCGAAATGAACACTCTAATGCAAATACCAACAACATGGCAATGGGTTTGAATCAAGAACACATGTGATACCCAGTGGAATCGCGTGTTGGCTATGGGAGAAGTGGTGGTGGTGAGGAAAATAAAATGATCTTTGTCTCCAATGAATAATGTTTGGAAATGACAAAATAAAATAATGTTTAAAATTTATTTAGAATATTTTCCATGGTTACATGATTCATAATCCTCCCTCTCCTGTTCTCTCCTCTTCCTTCCCAAAGCTGACAAGCAGTACCACTGGGCTATACATGTATCATTGTTCAAAACATATTTCTATGTTATTTATATTTGCAGTAAAGTGATCTTTTAATATCAAGGCCCTAATCATATCCCTATCATACTATGTAATCAAGCATATATTTTTCTTATTCATTTCTGTTCCCACAATCTTTCTCTGGATGTGGATAGCACTCTTTCTCACAAGTTCCTCTGGATTGTCCTGGGTCATTGCATTGCTAGTGGTAAAAAAGTCTATTACATTTGATTGTGTCATAATGTATCAGTCTCTGTGAACAATGTTCTTCTGGTTCTGCTCCTTTCACTCTACATCAATTCCTGGAGGTTGTTCCAGTTCACATGGAATTCCTCCATTTCATTATTCCTCTCAGCACAATAATATTCCATCACCAACATATATCACAATTCATTTATCCATTCCCCAATCAATGGACACCTCATTTTCCATTTTTTTTTGCCACCACAAAGAGCGCAGCTATGAATATTTTTGTACAAGTCTTCTTCTTTACTATCTCTTTGGGGTACAAATCCAGCAGTGGTATGGCCCAGGGCAGGCATTCATTTAAAGCCCTTTGCATATAGTTCCAAATTGCCCTCCAGAATGGTTGGACCAATTCACAACTCCACCAGCAGTGTATTAGTGTCCCAATTTTGCCACATCCCCTCCAACATTTATCACTTTCCTTTTCTGTCATATTGGTCAATCTGCTAGGTATGACTTGACACCTCAGAGTTGTTTTCATTTGCATTTCTCTAATCAGGAGGGATTTATAATACTTTTTCATATGCTTATTGATAGTTTTGATTTCATCATGTGAAAACTGCCTATTCATGTCCCTTGACCATTTGTTGATTGGGAATGGCTTGATTTTTTGTACATTTGACTTAGTTCTTTATATATTAGGGAAATTAAACCTTTGTCAGAGTTTTGTTATAAAATGTTCTCCCAGTTTGTTGCTTTCCTTCTAATTTTGGTTGCATTGGTTTTGTTTGTACAAAACCTTTCTAATTTGATATAATCAAAGTCATTCATTTTACATTTTGCAATATTCTCTATCTCTTGCTTCATCTTAAATTCCTTCCTTTCCCACAGATATGACAGGTATACTAATCTATGTTCAACTAATTTATCTATGATTTCACTCTTTATATTTAAGTCATTTACTCATTTTGAATTTTTCTTGATATAGGGTATAAGATGTTGATATAAACCCAATCTCTCCCATACTGTTTTCCAATTTTCCCAGCAGTTTTTGTCAAATAGTGAGTTCTTGTCCCCAAAACTGGGATCTTTGGGTTTATTGAACACTAGCTTACTGAGGTCATTCACCCCTCATCTACTCCATTGATCCACCCTTCTGTCTCTTAGCCAGTACCATATTGTTTTGATGACCAGTGCTTTATAGTACAGTTTAAGATCTGGTACTGCTAGGAGGAAGGGAATATTAATAGCACTTATAGGATTGTTATGAGGATCAAATGAGATAACAGGTTTAGTACTTGGTAGACATCAATGTGATTATATGAATGTTAGCAACTATTCTATATTGTTATTAATATGAGTAAATTATTAATAATCAAAACTATTTTCATTTTTGTTACTATTTACCCAGCACCTAGCACAGTATTGGACACATAGGAGACACTTAATAAATAATTGTTGAATGGAACTGATGCTCTCATAGTGAATTAAAGTGATATAGTTTACTAACACTAAATTTAAAGAATCCCAGACTCCTAGGTTTATCACCAGAACAGATGTTAGTGTTCAACTAATCTTATGCTGCCATTGTATAGAAGAAGGAACTTAAATTGAGAGGAGTTAAGCAGTCTATCAAAAGTCATTCAGGTAGCAAAGGGCAGAAGCAAGATTTGATTCTATGTCTTTGGAATCCTCATTAAAGACTCTCTTCATTGCACCAAACAGCTTTTCAAGAACCCATCTACTTAGCAGAAAGGGAGGGACACTTACTTTCAACCCATCATATACTAGTCCAGTGGAACTGGACTGAAGTGAGAGATAACAGGAGAGCTTGAACTAGAATCCAAGGCTCCTGACTTGCAGTGAGACCTTGGCCAAGTCATTTATAGTAACAAGAAAACACATTTCTTTATCCTTTTGAAGTTTACAAAGCATTTTTAACAATTGCACAAGGGGGGCAGTACAGTTTCCAGTTTTATAGGAGAGGAAGTAAAGATTCTGAGAAGGAAGGTGATTTGCCTATGGGTGCACAGGTAGTGTCAGAGTCAAGATTTGAACCCAGTTCTAATACTCTTTTCCACTGACCCATGCTTATCTTAAATCTCACCACAGTTTGACAGTTATGAAAATGGAGGTCCTTTTTAGAACTAAAACTTTATGATCAAGGAAGGTATGTGACTCAGTGGGTAGAGTGCCAGGCCTAGACTTGGGAAGTCCTGGGTTCAAATCTACCTTCAGGCACTTCTTAGCTGTGTGACCCTGGGCAAGTCACTTAGCCCCAATTGCCTTATCCTCATAACTCTTCTGCCTTATATTAACACTTAATATTTATTCTCAGATGAAAGGTGAAAGTTTAAAAAACCCTTTATGGTCATACATCTTTCTCTTTGGTGAACTTTAGGTTTCCTAGATTAGGCACTTCTCTCATGCCAGAAGGCTGGGGCAGATGCCTTGGAACTGGTGGTAGATTGTGGAGAGAAAGGGAGAAATCAAGGAAGTATAGTAGATGGACACAGTATTACCTAATTGTTTCTTCCATTACACCTATTGCATATATAGATGTGAATAAGACTTATTATTCTTGAAATTACTCAGAAAAAAATATGTATTTTTCTTTCTGGTGCTCTGAGGCCTGAATGAGATGCCCAGAGGCTTGTGTTTTCTGGGTCACTCCCACCTCCTCCCACACAGATAGGAAGAAACCCCTCTTTTGCTGCACTCCCGGATACTTTAAATCCTAGACAACATTTCCCTTGGCGGCCTCAGCCAAGCTCTTAATCTCCCCAGCTCAGAAGGACAACCTGCTGAAAAGAAAGCCTAGGTCTCAGCACCTCGGACAGAGCCCCATAGCCAGGGCTTGAAGCTGATTTGTGTTCAGCAAAGGCAAGCAGAGGCACCGGGAAAAGAGCAGATTCTTTAAGGGAATGAGGGTTCTACTCTGAATTTTCAAGCCACAAAAATGAAAAAAAAAAGCCATAGAATAAAAGTATAAAATATTGTTGCTAAAAGTGATATTATAATGGAAAATGTTACAGCTGAAAGCAACGTGAAATCAGACCTAGAATTGACTTGGTTTGGCTACTTTAATAGTTTGTCTCACCCTAGGCAAGTCAATTGACTTTTATATGTCTCAGTTGCTTCTTCTGTAAAATATAGGTAGATATAATATATAAATGTACATGTATGTATTGTATTTGCATATATAATAATGGACATATTAAAGCTGAAAGGGACCTTAGGTTAGAGATTTAGAGTTTATTCCTGGGTTGAACGCAATAGTTGTGCAATCCTGAGTAAGTCAATTGCTTCAGTTTCCTCCTCTATTAAATGTATAGACACTCATTTCTCTCTCTCTCCCTCTTTCTTCCTCCATCTTCTTTTCCCTCCCTCCTTCCTCCCCTTTCACACACACACACACACACACATACACACACACACACACCTCCCCCAAAAGAATGTAAGCTTCATGAAGACAGGTACTGTTTCTATTTTTTCCTTTCTAATTCCAACACTTCAATTGGTACCTGCTATGTAGTAAATGCTTAATAAATGCTTGCTGATTAGTTGAATTATTGAGAGGGTTGCTCTAACTGATCCCATAAATACTTTCCAGCTCTAAATTCTATTACACCAAGAATGTTAGTTGGACTCTTAGCACATTTGAATATAGAATGTTAGAATAGGGAATGATATCAGTTCACATAACATCAGAACCTGGATGGGTTTTAAAACATAGACTATTGGAACTGCAAGGAAGTTGGGTTGTAGTATGCTGGAGTTTGATAGGACCTTGGATAGGATATTAGAGTAGTGAATTTCAGAGCTGGAGCAGAGTCTCAAGATCATCACAGTTTAACAGCTTCATTTTACAAAGAAGGAAACTGAGGCCCAGAGAGAAGTGACTTGCCCAAGTCGCCATGTGGCAGTTTGGTGACAAAAGTCTCATGCCTTCTGATCCTGTGCTCTTTCTCTATGTTTGGCATTTATGTTTGAGTGATTATTTGTATTTATTGTGCAATGGGCATATTGCATATGAATGGGTATGGAGTGAGGGGGGGTGAATGCCTCCCCCCCAACCCTTCAGGTACTCTTGGTTTGTCCCCAGAGCTCTATCTCTGGTCAGGATGATTGTGAAATAGAAGGCAAGGCAGGGATTAGCAAACCCGTAGGCAGGAGATTAGTGTGCTCTGAGGAGGGAAAAGGAAAGGATTACCACTGTGCATGTAATGGAGAAGGATGTGTAGATTACAGGGAAATTAAAAAGATGAAAAAGGAAAAAAATCACTTTATCTAAATCACCAAGAAAAAAGTTAGTTGGTAAGCTCGCTCTAGTTTTTATTTCCAGTTCTTAAGAGGAGCCTATACTGCTAACCAAAACAAATACAATCCCTTAACTATTATCATTTCTCAGCTGGTTATTACCTGTCACTTTCCTCAGAAGGATGAAAAGAAAGCAGTTTATCCCTAGAAACTGTGATCCCAAATCACAGAACCTCAGAGTTGGAAGGGACCTCAGAAGTCATTTAGTATTATCCTTCCCTGACTAGGAAGCCTTTCTAAAAAACCTCTGACAAAAGCTTTCAATCAATCAATAAACATTTATTAAAATCCTTTTATGTGCCAGACATTGGGCCAAATGCTGGAGATACAAAAAAGAGGCAAACGACAGTCCCTGCCCTCAAAGAGCTCATATCCCACTACCTCCCAAGCCAATCCATTCCTCTTTGGGCATCCTGAAGGGAACAGGAAATGTTCCCTGAAATCAAGCTTAAGTCCATTTCAGCAATTTCTCCCCCACCCCATTACTTCTGTGGGTTCTGCCCTTTGGGACTATGCCTATGAAGTCCAATCTAAGTTCAAGTGATGAGACATTCTCCTTTAGACATTACACATATCTCTAGTTATCAGCCTAGCTGGAATAGCTGGCAATTTCCCTTTTCCCATTGATGGTCCCCAAACATTAAAACTCAGGCTACTTCCAGAAGCACTGGGGCTCCTATTCAAATGGGAGAAAGGACAAGTTGGAAGGGATCAGAGGTTCACAGATTTAGTTTTGAAGGGAGCCTTTGAGATCATCCAGTCCAACACCCTCATTATAAAAATGAGCAATTTTTAAAAAGCTCTTACCTTCTGTCTAAGAATTAATACTATGTGTTTGTTGTTTCTAAGGCAGAAGAGTAGTAAGGAATAAACAAAGGGGGTTAAGTGATTAGCTCAGGGTCACACAGCTAGGAAAGGATGAGCAAATTAAGGTGCAAAGAAGGGAACTGATTTGTCTGGGGTTGCACAGATAATAAGTGTCTGAGGCAGGATTTGATCTCAAGTCTTACTAATTCCTAGTTCAATACCTTATCCACTATAGAAGATTCCTGCTCAGGTATAGGTTGGAATAGGTCAATCAAGAATCAGTCAATAAACACTACTGTGTTCCAGGCACTGTGCTAAACAGAACTCTGAAATCCCTTTCAGCTCTGAGATTTGTTGATTTTATGATCTATAGAGTTTCTGCAGCCCCAGAGGCTCCTGCCAGGGTAAATCATCCACTTCTACCTAGTACCTGGCTGAAGAGTGATTATGGCAGGAAGATTGTTCTATACTGAAGAGCTTCCCTTAATGCACAGGTCACTTCTGTCAGAGTCAGCAGGATTGCTAAATTCAGTTGTTTTCCAAATAGTGGGGATAGGAATGCACTGAGTCATCCCCACTCTCACATATTTCACTCCACTCCCCCCCACCCATTTATAAGACTGTTGGTGCCCAGGGGAGGCATTTGGTCTATGCTTATTGCAATTCCTGAAGAGCCTGTGACTTTTTTCAGCCCAAGCCTTGCCACCAATGACAAAGATGTCAACCTCTCTCTACCTTAGGGCTTAGATGTTCATAAGCTACTGTAGCAAAAAGAAAAGGACAAGAAAAAATTCATTTCCTCTTGGCCAACTTAATGATCCTCTCTAAACTTAATTGGGCCAGTCCTTGGACAACAGACATACATTTCTGCTGTCAAGCCCATACTCATAGTCTCTCATTTGATAGGGTCAGTGGGAGATTGTATTCCAGCATCAGAGCTTTTAAGAACCAAGATGACTTCCAAGGTATTATGGAGACTGGAAGGAGGACATTAATTTAATGGAGATAGCCATAAAAGAGGGAGAAATTCTGCGGCAGGTGTCTTTATTCTTCATGATGCCACTAGATCCATGCTGGAGCTTAACCCCTTACCTCCATCTCTGGAACACTAGGTTCTAACCAGCTGAGTTGCCAGTATCAAGGCCCCTAGGAGGAGAGACTGAGGTGTAGGACTCTGCCCCTCCTCTCTGCCCCTGCTGCCACTGGAGAGTCTGATCAGGAGTTGCTGGGAAAGGGGGTTACTAAGCTCTGCTATTTCACCAAATAGCAGTCTGTCTTAACCTTATCTTTTAAAATTAAATTTAAAATTAGATAATTAATTAAATTAAATATAATTGATTGATCAATCCAGGGATTTGGGCAGAATCTTAAAGTATAATTATTTTTTGAGAACCAAAAGGTTTTCACGTGTATGATGAAATGTGTATGTCTATATGTACTTATATGTTCGAAATTTTACAGAATTTTCACAAGGAAGGTTTTGATTTCAAATTTTCTCAGAAGGAAGAAATAAGTAAGGAAGAGGTAATAAAAGAGAGCTGAGAAGCCACATCCTTCTCTAGAAATAAATGAAAAAATCCTAAAGCTTTAACTACTGGCAGCATCTCACCAAAGCACCAAAGGTGCATGGATCATCTACCATATGGGTTTGCAATGTTTAGAATAGGTTTGACTAAATTATAAGAATAAAAAATGTTGTGGTTGCCATTTTTATAGAAATTAACCCTTAAGTCACAAGACTGTAAATAGCCCTAATAGCTTTATTATAGTAAGATAAAGATAATAAGAGGGAAATCTAGAAAGGAGGTAAAGAATTACCTAGCCTAACACCCCAGTGTCTGTCTCCAAATCTCAGCCTCAGAAACAACCCCCTACTTCCTGCCGGGTCTCACCTTATATGCCATTCCCTTCACCCACTAGCTCTTCTACCTCAGTCCCCAGGAACCAATCAAAATTCCTCAATTAGCCTGACACTACCAAGGGGGCAGTGCCTGTGGGATCAATTCTCTGGTTGCTGATTGACCCAAATTCAAAACAAATGGAAGGGAAGTCTAAATCTCTGATTGATCAAATCAAAATACAAATTCCCTTCTCACAGGCTCTAGGGTTTAAAAATTCCAAAATGGTATTGGGACCAAAAAAGTGGCTAGTGGCATATGGTAGTAATGGACAACTATCACATCATAAGAAAGGAGGAACTAGATGGATTCAGAAAAACCTGGAAAGATTTATATGAACTGATGCAAAGTGAAGAGAGCAGAACCAGGAGAACAGTGTACACAATAACAGAAAATATTGTACCATGATCAACTTTGAAGGACTAAACTCTTATCAGCAAAACCAGGTTCCAAGATAACTTCAAGGGATTTGTGCTAAAAATGGTTATCCCCAGCCAAAGAAGTTGGATTCTAATTGCAGATCAAAGAATGCCATCCTTCCATTTATTTCCTTCATAAATTTTTTCATTGTATATGTGATAAATGCCTTTTGTCATGACATAGGGAATATGTATGCATGAAAGCATTGGTATAACCTATATCAGACTATTTATTGCCTCAGTAAAGGGAAGGAAGGTGGAAGGAACAGAATCTGACTAAAAAAATCACAGAGAACAACTGTCAATTGTTTCTTCATGGAATTGAAAAAAATAAAATTTAATAAAAACAAAAACAGAAAAATCAAACAAAGGGGGAAGCTAGGTCATCATGAGTTCAAATCTAGTCTCAAATACTCAATAACTGTGTGACCCTGGGTAAGTCATTTTACCTTGCTTGCTTCCTTCAGTTTTCTTGTTTGTAAAAATGAATCAATAATATCCTCTGCCTCATAATATGGGAAGCTAGGTGATGCAGGGCCTGGAATCATGAATACTCATCTTCCAGAATTGGAATATGAATTCAAGACACTTACTAGCTATATGACCCTGAGCAAGTCATTCAACCCCATCTGCCTCAGCTTCCACATCTGCAAAATAATCTGGAGAAGGAAATGGCAAACCACTCCAGAATCATTGTCAAGAAAATCCCAAATGGGGTCATGAAGAGTCGGCTATCACTTAAAAATGACTAAATAAGAAACCAGGACCAAAAACGACTGGTGGAAGAGGATGAGTAGGAAGAATAGGGATGTAAAACTCTTCCACTGCATTCTCCTAGGATAGCCCCTTCTTCCCTGCTCCCTTGGCTTCCAGTCTGAATCAGAGCTCAACTTGCAACCATGGTACCATGTTTTTGGATGACCATTTACAATCTACCTATGCTGCTGGCGGAGGAGACTAGTGCTGTGGGGCTCCAAAGGCCTCGATTGAGGAAAGACAGCAATGGGAGGGAAGATGTGCCAGTGGGAAATCATGCCTCTATCTAGAACTTCTCAGTCTTCTGGTAGCTGCTCTTGTCTCTGCAACCTGCTCAAAGTCACTGCATGCAGAGGAGGACAAAAGCATTAGATCTGCTTTAAGAAGTCATTGGTCTACAACCCAGCTCTAGCCACTTATTGCACTAGCTGTGTGACCTTAGGTAAATCACCTCTCCTCTCTGGACCTCACTTTGTTCCTCTTTAAAACTGCCATAGGATGGGGCCAAGGGGTGGTTGGAATAGGCAGCTATGTGGAATATTGCCTAGAATGCTGGAATCAGACTAAAGAAGACTTGGGTTCAAGACTCACCTCATTTACTAGCTGTATGACCCTAAGAAAGTCACTTTTCCTATAACTGCTTCAGCTTCCTTTTCTCTAAAATGATGACAATAATAGCTCCTACCTCCAACATTCTTGAGAGATCAAATTAGATAATATAGGTAAAGTGCTCTTCAAACCTTGAAGTGCTGTTTAAATGCAAGCCATTGTTTTTGGTAAGACCCCACTCAGCTCTGAAATCCTCTGACCACTTAGGAGAGCATTTCTTCTTTCTCCACACAGGGAGCCCAAGGCCTCCCCTGCATACAACTGAGTTGTTTTTGTGCTAATAGATATAGCAAATTGTATATTAAAAAAAGAAAGAAAAAATCCTAACTCTGTATGTTAAAATCAAGTTAGTTCTAAGGCAGAAGAGTGAGGCAATCAAGGTTAAGTGACTTCCCCAGGGTAACAAAGCTAGGAAGTGTCTGAGACTAGATTTGAACCCAAGACCGCCCATCTCTTAGGCCTGGGTTTCTATCCACTGAGCCATATAGCTGCCCCTGTACACTTTTCAATAAGCATGGGGGAACCTCCTTGCCATGGGAGGCTAATACACTGACAGCAAGTGGCCAGGATGACTACTTAACCACGCAGGAAATGTATTGATGCTTTCCTGAACTATGCAGAGCACTTTGCTAGACACTTCAGGTATAGTGAGAAAGATAAAATGTCCTTTTCCTCCTGGAGTGCTGATGGTGATAGTGGTGGTGCATCACAGTGGGTAGAGTTCTGAGTCTGAGTCCAAAAGAGTTAATTTCAATCCCATCTTCAGACATTTTTTTGGGGGGGGGCATGTCACTTAAATCTCTAAGCTTGTTGCAGGGGCAGCTGGGTAGTTCAGTGGATTGAGAGCCAGACCTAAAAATGGGAGGTCCTGGGTTCAAATATGACCTCAGACACGTCCCAGCTGGGTGACCTTGGGCAAGTCACTTAACCCCCATTGCCTAGCTTACACTGCTATTCTGTCTTAGAATTAAAACAAAGTAAAGAAGGAAGGTAAGGATTTAAAAAATCTTTATGCACTTGGGTTTCCTCATTTGTAAAATGAGGGTTTTAGGCATATATAGATATAAGTTTATATATATATATATATATATATATATACTGAAATGATAAGTATATAGATTTAAACATATTACTCTATATATTATTGTATAGTATAAACCTGTATTATAAATAAGTTATAATTTAACAAAGGAGGAAGCATTAACAATTAGGGAATAGTGGCAGCTGGGTGGCTCAGTGGATTGAGAGCCAGGCCCAGAGGTGGGAGGTCCTGGGTTCAAATCTGGCCTCAGACATTTCCCAGCTGTGTGACCCTGGGCAAGTCACTTGACCCCCATTGCCTAGCCCTTACCACTCTTCTGCCTTAGAACCAATACACAGTATTGATTCTTTTTTTTTTTTAATTTTAATATTATTTTATTTGGTCGTTTTCATACATTATTCACTGGAAACAAAGATCGTTTTCTTTTCCTCCCCCCCCCCCCCCGCCTTTCCCTCTCCCATAGCCGACGCATGATTCCACTGGTTATCACATGTGTTCTTGACTCGAACCCATTTCCCTGTTGTTGGAGTTTGCATTATAGTGTTCATTTAGAGTCTCTCCTCACAGTATTGATTCTAAAATGGAAGGTAAGGGTTTTAAAAAAAAATTAAGGGGATGTAGAAAGGCTTCATTAAGGAGGCAACTCTAAGCTGAGTTCAATCATAGGATTCTGGACCTGAGAGAAGGAAGTAGAGGGTGGACCAGAGCCTTTTTTCTGAAGTTAGTAGTAAGGTCATTAGATTCCTTCCTTCCTTTCTTTCTTTTTTCCTTCCTGCCTGCCTGTCTTCCTTTCTCTTCCCTCCCTTCCTCCCACTCTCTCTTCCCTTTCTCTCTTCCTTGCCTACCTCTTCTCTCCTGTCCTCTCTTCCTCCCTCTCTCCAATCCTCTCTTCCTCTCTCTCCTCCCTCTCTTCCTACCTCTCTCTTCCTTCCTCTCTCTTGTTCTCTCTTCCTCTCTTCCTCCCTCTCTCCTCTCTTCCTCCCTCTTTCCTGTCCTCTCTTACCCCCCCTGTCTTCCTTCTCCCTTTCTTCCATATCTCCTCCAACTCTCCTCTTCCTACCTCTCTCTCCTCCCTCCCTTCCTCATATATCTACTTCCTACTTCCAGCTAAAATAATTGTATTACGCATACATATGCATAAATATAAACTAGTCTATATGCTTATGTTTCATTCATGCCCCACACTCAATCCATGAGAAAGGATTAGTTGCCAACAGCGTTTGGGCATTGGAGCAGATTTCTGGAACAAGGGATGGGGGCAGGGCACCTCGTACTGACTAATACCAAGGTCATTTGGGGATATAGACAGTTCAAGAGACAGAGGTGGACTTTGGGACTTTGGATGGCTCCCTTGGGTCTTTGTAGGTAGTGCTGTTCTCTTTCTCATTCCTTCTTCTGAGACTTATTATCTCACCTATTAAGAATCTCCATCTGCCCCAACCTGGACTATTCTGACCAAAATGGCCCTCTTAGCGCCTGTGCCAGGGATCTGATTCAAATCCCCGACCCAGATGGGAACTGGCAGGCACCCAGCCTGGATCTATTTCTCCCCTGTGTCTGTTTTATGTATTTAGGCAAGTGCTCAGCATTCAGACTCATTTCCCTTTTGCTAATATTTATCAGCATCTTACCTGCTTTCAGAAAGGACCTTGGGGAGGCTGAGATGAGAAGGGGCTGAGCTCTCTTGTCTAAGCTGCCTCACCTTCCTGCTGGGTGCTCTAGGAAGGCCCTGGGCACTAGGTCAGTGGGAAACCCTGGTACTCAGCAGGTGACGGCTTTGGGAAGAGGGTAACCAGGATATGGCCTGGACACAGCCTAGCTTGAGTGGACCCTCCTGAAACCTATTTCAGAAAGCTTCTTTGGAAATTAGACTTGGGAGATGGAGAATTCTAGGACCCTGCAGGCCAGAGTCCTTGTCTCTGAAATGCAAAGTGCTTTATAAACCATGATATGGCATATAGATGCTGGCTGTTATTATTGCCCTTGTCCTTGTTTGGAAGCAATGCCATCTCAAGGAAGCTGGCTGTTATAGTAACCAGAACACTGGACCTGGAGTCAGGAAGACCTTAATCTGAGTACTAGCTGTGTGAGCTTAGACAACTCAATCTCAGTTTTCCCATCTGTATAATGGTGATAATAATAGTATGTACCTTATGTGGTCGTTGAGATGATGTATCATTCAAAGTGCTTTGCAAAGCTTAAAATGCTATTTAACTAGGGCATCTAGGTAGCTTAGTGGATAGAGAGTCAGGCCTGGAAACAGGAGGTCCTGGGTTCAAATCTGACCTCAGACACTTCCAAGCTGTGTGACACTGGACAAGTCACTAAAAATTACCATTCTTCTGCTTTGGAACCAATACCTAGTATTGAGTCTAAGATAGAAGGTAAGGGTTTAAAAAAGAAGAGAAAAGAAAAGTCCACCAGAATAGAGGCAACATGATGCATCAGAAAGCACAGTTGCCAGGACTGATGGTGCACATCTTTACATTCTAATGGCATGAAGCCTGAGACAAATGGATCTCTGGAGCTCAGGAGTTCTGAGCTGCAGTGGGCTATGGAAGTCTAGTGGGATGTTCACATTATGTTTGGTGTTAATATGCAAGTGGACAACATGCTGATAAGATGGGGATCAGGTCTGTGAGTATCCCCTGCACTTACAGCCTGGTGGGGATGGGGTGGGGGAGATAGAGAGATATAGTTTTAAAAAATAATAAATGAAAAAATACAGAAAGAATATTGGTTTGGGGTCAGGATATCTGGGTTCTTGGAACTCACTAGCTAAAAGAATGATTTTGGGCCTCAGTTTCCTTATCTGTAAAATGAGGTTTTCTTCTAAGGGTTCTTTCAGCTGTAAGAGTCTCTAGTAAAAAGAATGTCTCAGGACATGGAACATTAGAGCAAAAGGAAATCTTCAAGTAGATACAATGAGAACAAATGGTATCTTAAGGTATTTTAGAATATAAAATGCAATGCTTCAAAGGAAGCTTATAGCATACTTTGTTAGAACTGAAAAGGCCTTTAGAACACAGACTGGAAGAGTATGGAATGTTCCTACTGGAAAGAACCCTAGGAAGTTTAATGCACCACTTGGGAAGGCTTTAGGACTTTAGAATATCAGAACTGGGAGAGACCTTCAAGCATAGAACTTAACATAAAATGTCAGATTTTGAAGGGAACTTAGAACACTAGGGATCTTAGAACATAGCCTGTAAGAACAGAGAATGTCAGAACCACAAGGACTTAGGAAATAGAATGTTAGAGCTGAAAGGATTTTAGAAAATAGAACATTAGAGCAAAGAACTTCAGAGCAGAAAGGCACATGGGGACATAAAATACTGGATACCTGAAGGGATCTTAGAATATGAATTTATACTGGAGCCAAAAAACTACCTTAGGATGTACTCTGTAAGAACACAATTAGGATGTGGGAAAACAGGGACACTGATACACAGATAGTGAAACTATGAACTGATACAACCATTCTAGAGAGCAATATGGAACCAGGATCAAAGGGTCATAAGACTATGCATACCCTTTGACTTAGCAACACCACTATGAAGTCTGGATCTCAAAGAGATCAGAGATAAGAGAAAAGGACCTACCGGTACAAAAATATCTTTACTAGCTCTTTCTGTGGTGGTAAAGAATTGGAAACTGAAGATTGTCCATCACTTGGAGAATGAATGAACAATTTGTAGTATATGGTTGTAATGGAATATGATTGTACTGTAGGAAATAAACTGGATGAATTCAGAAAAAACAAGGAAAAACTTAATTGACTGATGCAAAGTGAAGTGAGCAGAAACAGAAGGGTGTATACAGTAAAAGATATGATGATCAGCTGTGAAGGATTAAATCATTATCGTCAGCAAAGCAAGTTTCTAAGAGAACCACAAGGGACCAATGATGAAAAATGCTATCCACAACCAAAGAAGGAACTGTTGGAGACTCAGTGCAGATCAAAACATGCCATCTTTCACTTTATTTTTTAATAGATTTCTATTATATGTGTAATATGTGTCTTCTATCACTAACTACATGAGTAACATGGAAATATGTATTGCGTGAAAGCACTGGTATAGCCCATATCATACTATCTACTACCTTGGAGAGGCATGAGATGGGAGAGAAGGAGAAAACATCTGAATTCTAAAATGTCAGAAAACAATTGCTAGTAATATGGAAATAGGTCCTGATCAATGACACTGTAAAAACCAGTGGAATTGCTCGTTGGCTATGGGAGGGGGCTGGGAAGAGGGGAGGGAAAGAACATGAATCATGAAACCATGGAAAAATATTCTAAATCAATTAATTAATTAAATAAAGTAAAAAAAATAATTGCCAGGAGCAGCTGGGTAGCTCAGTGGATTCAGAACTAGGCCTAGAGAGGGGAGGTCCTGGGTTCAAATGTGGCCTCAGACACTTCCTAGTTGTGTGACCCTGGGCAAGTCACTTAAACCTAATAGTCTAGCCCTTTTTGTTCTTCTGCCTTGGAATCAATTTCCAAGGTGGAATATAAAGGTTTTATTTATTTATTTTTTGATTTTATTTAATTAGATGATTCAAAATATTTTTCTATGGTTACAAGACTCATGATCTTTCCCTCCCCTCCCCCCACCCCCTTCCCATATCTGACACACAATTCCACTGGGTTTAACATGTGTCATTGATCAAGACCTATTTCCATATTATTGATATTTGCATGAGAGTGATTCCTTAGAGTCTACATCCCTAATAATTTCCCCATCGACCCATGTGACCAAACAGTTGTTTTTCTTCTGTGTTTCTGCTCCCACAGTTCTTCCTCTGGATGTGGATAGCATCTTTCTCATAAGTCCCTCAGAATTGTCCTGGGTCATTGCATTGCTGCTAGTAGAGAAATCCATTACATTCACTCGTGCCACAGTGTATCAGTCTCTGTGTACAATGTTATCCTGGCTCTGCTCCTTTCACTCAGCATCAATTCCTGGAGGTCTTTCCAGTTCACATGGAATCCCTCCAGTTCATTATTCCTTTTAGCACAATAGTATTCCATCACCATCAGATACCACAATTTCTTCAACCATTCCCCAATTAAGGTAAGGGTTTTAAAGAAAATAATTGTCAAAAATTCTTTCTATACGTAACTGAAAGAACACACAAATAAATAATAACAATGATAATAAAAGAAGACAATGATAGAGCTTGTAAATATAAAAGATCTAGTTGAAAATTCTGTAATCTATGTTTTTACATATTTTAGGGAGAGCCAAACCATACCAAGAGAATGAGGGTCTTTCTCCCATCTTTGATTAAAGTATGCTGAATTTAGTTCGCTTCAGAGACTCAGCAGAATTTGGGGAGGCTAGAGAACCTGGCACATATGGGGAGAATTAAAATAACAATGATACCAACCACAACAACATAATGGTCTTCCAACAACTCAGCCCAGGCCTGTTACTTCCTGCACAACTGGCTCCCGGGTTTGAAAAGAGGGACTGTCAAAATGATTTACAAATTGTATAAATAGAACTTACCAGCTCCAGCATCTCCGCCTCAGTTCACTGAAGAGCATCAGTCATTTTAAAGGGAGTGGGAGATTTCCACGGAGTTTCTTCCTCTATGAGTGTCTCAGAAGATGCCCAGGGGGGAAGGGAATAGAATCGGCATCCAGGTGCCTTGGAAACTATCACCTTTGCTGGGTCTTTGTTGGGACAAAGTCCCTGAAATAAAAGGCATCCAAGGAAGAAGATTCTTCTGGATCATTTACTCATTCTATCCTGGCTCTCATTTTTGGGCAGTAAAAAGATTCCTGGGGTTTAGCCTAGATTTCCAATGCTGTCATTTTTTAACCCTTCCCTTATGTCTTAGAATCAATGCAGAAGAGCTGTA
This sequence comes from Monodelphis domestica, assembly GCF_027887165.1. Lineage (NCBI taxonomy): Eukaryota > Metazoa > Chordata > Mammalia > Didelphimorphia > Didelphidae > Monodelphis > Monodelphis domestica. Next base: position 390,887,870 of record NC_077230.1, read on the forward strand.
AAAGCTGGACAATTGGGGTTAATCGTCTTGCCCAGGGTCACACAGCTAGGAAGTCTTTGAGTCTAGATTTGAATATAGGACCTCTTGTCTCTAGGCCTGGCTTTCTAACCACTGAGCCCCCTATCTGTCCTTGTGCTGTCATTCTCAAAAGCTCTTTTGTCATTAGTCTTGGTAAGGGCTAAGCCTGGTCAGTTGACTCCTTTCAGGATGATCCCTGGACTGGGAATCAGGAAATGTATCTTCAATTGTCACTGGTCTACTGTGTGACATAAACCTCACTTTCTTCATCTGTCAAATGGGGATAATACATTTGCCTTATTTCCCTCATGGGATAACTGTGAAGGTAAAACAAGAAAATGAAAGCTCTCTGGAAAAAACCAAAATGGCTATGAATATGGAGGATGATTCTCATGCAGTTGATAAGTTGTGCTTTAGCCTGTGACTTCCTAGGAGCCAGTCCCCCCCCCACCCCCACCTCCCAATACTGCCACTGCCCATTGTCAGCTGTCATTTCTTTCCTTTTCCTTCCTGAATCATGATTGGCTCAAAAAAAAAATGTGTCGAGAAAAAAGAACTTTCAGGTGTGCGGAAGTGTCTGGAAGGACCAGGCCATGGAGGGCCTCCCTTTGCATGTGGTTAACTAAATCCTGGTATGAGAATTACTGGGGCAGGGGGCTTGATAAAGAGAAAGGCCCATGATACAAAACCAAAAGGCACCACTACAGCTTAAAAAGGAGAAAAACTGGCTCAGAGGGAAAAGGAGAGAGATCCCCAAACACCTAAAAGTTGAGACTGTGGCCCCCTGGTGGCTGCCATGGCTCCTTGTGCATTCTTTTTTCCCTAAGTTCACCCTGGCTAAGATATCAGAGAGTGAGGGGGGCAGAGGAGGGGAGGAAGAGGAGGGTACCATAGGGTGACTTTGGCCAGGAGTGCTCCAGACTTCTAGAATGCTAGTGCTGAAAGAGAACTTTAGAACATAGTGCTTGAGGTGAATGGGACTTTAGAAAATGTAAATGTTAGAGCTGAGAGAGATCTTAGAACAGAGAATGTCAGAGCTGGGAGAGACCTTAGAACCCAGAATGTCAGAGCTGGGAGAGAGCTTAGAACAGAGAATGTCAGAGCTGGGAGAGACCTTAGAACCCAGAATGTCAGAGCTGGGAGAGAGCTTAGAACAGAGAATGTCAGAGCTGGGAGAGACCTTAGAACCCAGAATGTCAGAGCTGGGAGAGAGCTTAGAACCCAGAATGTCAGAGCTGGGAGAGAGCTTAGAACCCAGAATGTCAGAGCTGGGAGAGAGCTTAGAACCCAGAATGTCGGAGCTAGAAGAGATCTTAGAACCCAGAATGTCAGAGCTGGGAGAGAGCTTAAAACAGAGAATGTCAGAGCTGGGAGAGACCTTAGAACAGAGAATGTCAGAGCTGGGAGAGACCTTAGAATAGAGAATGTCAGAGCTGGGAGATACCTTAGAACAGGGAATGTCAGAGCTGGGAAAGCCCTTAGAGCAGAGAATGTCAGAGCTGGGAGAGAGCTTAGAACAGAGAATGTCAGAGCTGGGAGAGAGCTTAGAACAGGGAATGTCAGAGCTGGGAGAGACCTTAGAACGGAGAATGTCAGAGGTGGGAGAGACCTTAGAACACAGAGTATCTGGGATAGAAGGGTCCTTAGAATAGAGAATGTCAGAGCTGAGAGAGACTTAGAACAGAGAATGTCAGAGCTGGGAGAGCCCTTAGAGCAGAGAATGTCAGAGCTGGGAGAGACCTTAGAACACAGAATGTCAGAGCTGGGAGAGACCTTAGAACACAGAATGTCAGAGCTGGGAGAGATCTTAGAACACAGAATGTCACAGCTAGGAGGAGCCTTAGAATATTAGATGATAGAATTGGGAGGAACATTTGAACATAGGGTGTCAGAGTTGGAAGGGAGCCAGGCTGATAGAATTCTTGAAGCAAAAGCCTGGTAGAATATAGAATTTTACAGCCTTGAGAGACCTAACCAAGTCCAACCTCTTCACTTTTTAGAGGAAGATTCTCTGGCATAGAAGAGGGGAGTCACTTACCAAATTCTACAGTAGGCTGAATTATCCCCCAAATCCAGGTCTCCTGAATTCTAACACAGGTCTCTCTGAGGCCACTTGAGCAGTAACTTATCCAAGAACATTGTCCTCAGGTAGATGACTGGCATGGAAGCCCAGTCTAGGAGCCTGGATGCCTGGTCTCCCTTTTTCCAACTGTGATCAGGTCCACAAAGGCATGTGGACCGGACTGCAGTCACCTTTGCACTTGGCAGAGTGAGCACAGGCTTTTGAGTCCGGAGACCTGAGACTGAACCTCTCTCACTAATTATCTCTGTGACCCTAGTCAAGTTACTCTATTTCCCTGAGCCCTGTTTTCTTCTCCTCTGGAGTAGGTTTGATCAGACTCATTTTGATTAGATCACAGGGTTGTCGTGTAAGGATCAAAGGTGATCATGCCTATGAAAGCCCTCTGTAAACTTAACAAGGGGTAAACATATTCAGCATGGGATCTTCGCTCTAGAGCCAGTAAAGCCTTGTGAGATCATCTAGACCAAGCCCCTCATTTTCCAGATGAAGAAACTGAGGCCCAGAGGGAAGAGAAGTGACTTATATTTCTGGGTCTTAGTATATTATGCTAATTTACTAATATTCTCTATAGTATATATGATTATATACTATATATCATACATATAAGTTATATGCTAATATTATACTGATACTAAACTATACTCTGGGTCTTAGTGTCTTTCTGGCAGAGCTGTAGACTCAATCAATCAGTATATATTAGAATGTACCTTGGGGGCAGGTAGGTGGCTCAGAGGATGGAAAGCCAAGCCTACAGATAGGAGGTCCTGGGTTCAAATTTGACTTCAGACCCTTTCCAGCTGGGTAACCCTGGGCAAATCACTTGACCCCCATTGCCCATCCCTTACCATTCTTCTGCCTTGGAACCAATACATAGTATGGGTTCTAAGATAGAAGGTGAGGGTTTAAAAAAAAGAAAAGAAAAAAGAATTTACTACTTATCAGATATTGTGCTAAGTACTAAAAATACAACATAAAAAAGAAGAAAGAAAAAACAATCTCTGCCCTCATTTATTGTTGTTGTTCAGTCATTTCATTTGTGTCGACTCTTCATGATCCCATTTAGGATTTTCTTGGCAAAGAAAGATACTGGAGTGGTTTGCCATTTCCTTTTCTAGCCCATTTTATAGATGTGGAAACTAAGGCAAACAGGTGACTTGTCCAAGGTCACACAGGTAATAAGTGTTTGAGACCAGATTTGAACTTAGGAAGATGAGTCTTCCTGACTTCAGACCCGGTGCTATATCTACTGCTCTCAAGGAGCTTACATTTTGACAGAAAAAACTATGCACACACACACACACAAATATGTATATGCTTATATACATATATATATATCAGTACATATAAGATAACTACAACAGAGACAGAAGGTAAACTTAGAAGGGACAATACAGCTAAGGGGAATTATAAGAACCTTCTGGAGAAGTTGGCCCTTGATCTAAATCTTGAAGCCAGGATCTCAGAGGCCATCTGATCCAACTGTCTTGTTTTACAAGAGAAAATTGAGGCCCAGGAAGGTTAGGTAACTTAGTAGTTTAGGATTATTGATAGCGAAGAGAAATAAAAGATCATCTAGTTGAATCCTTTTATTTTTCAGAAGATAAAACTGAAGCCCAGCCAAGAAAGCTTCCAACCAATGTCATAAAGGTAGCAAGAGGTAGAATTTGAACCCAGATCCAGAACCAGTACTCTTTCTCTGCACCATGATGGCCCTTATAATCAATAGCCTGATATAATATTATCATGTAATATGTTCAATTGATAGCGTCACTGGTATTGGTGTCAGTGATGCTTCATGACCAGGAATCATGGTATGCCATGATCTTAGCAAAATCAGATTTGCCACTGAGTCACAAGGTTATAGAAAGTCTCATGGTAGGGATCAGAGGCTGTAGCATATTCCCACAGATGACTTATGAGGGAGAAAATATTGTAAAAAACATGATTAAGGGCACAGATGTCCAGGAAAAGAAGTGGGCTGGTCACATAGCAAGAGTGATGGGCGATAGATGGATGGCCTGAGTGTTGGGTTGGTACTCATGAAACCTGAAAAGACATGGGAAGAGGAGGCTAAGTGGCTTAGGAGATGAAGAGCCAGGCCTAGAGATGAGGGATCCTGGGGTCAAATCTGGCCTCAGACACTTCCTAGCTGGGTGACCCTGGATAAGTCCCTTCACCCCCATTGCCTAGCCCTTACTGACCTTTTGCCTTGGAACCAATCCACAATATTGATTCTAAAATAGAAGTTAGAGGATTTTTTTAAAGACATCGAAACAGACCTTCAGTCCCTCTAGTAAAATATTTCTAGAAAATTTATGGAAAGAAATGAAGAAGAATTATATCAAATGAGATAATATGAAGGATTCTGAGTTGATCGGGTAGAGGGAATATCAGAAACATGTTCAATGCATTCCTGCTTCTGTCCTCCTCCCTGGCCGCTAAGTATCAAATTATATACAACACTTTTGTTTCAGACTTGGGATTTCATCAGCATAGAAGTTCATTCTCTGTGTATAAATCAGTAACTCTTCCATAATTTGCAGTTTCAGAGAACTGCCTGGGAAACTATAAAGTTAAATGACTTGCCCAGGAGCACATAGCCCATGTGTATCATTTGTTTTCCTGGACATCTGTGCCTTTAGTCATGGTTTATTGAATTTTGGGAAATATTCTACATTTTGGGAAATATCCTACATTTTGAGAAATATTCTACAGCCTACTGACCCCCACCATGAGGCAAGACTTGAACTCAAGGCTTCCTATGTCTAAAACCAGCTCTCTATCCACTATGGGAGGCTACCAATCACTTATTGGCTACAACTATTAATTCTATCCAATAGGCAGTGCTTGTGTACAGGGCACTGTCGGATGTCATTTGTGTTCTCATGGATTTTACAATATAATAGTGGGAAAAAAACATATCCAGATAGTAGATACCCAAGATAATGACATAAAGAGATGGAATGACAACACCGGGCTATTCTCAATGAGTTCAAGTCCCAGGCTTGAACCAAAGCCTTTTAGGGTACTCAAAGAACCTGCTGATGGAATTGCTGAGTGATGATGGGAAAGACTCTGAAGGACTGGAGTCAAGCCAACGTGGCTTTGACTTTGAAAAAGGGTAGAAAATGGATCCTCCAATGTGGGGGTCATCAAACAGATTCCGGACAGCATTCCAGGATACATTCTTTTAAAATGCCCTGTTTATCTTTTGTTTTTTGTATTTCTCTCACATTTATTTCCAAATATACTCTTCTTCTTCCACCCAAACAGCAGCCCCATATGACAAATAATAAGAAAGAAAAGCAATCCAACAAAGCTCACCAAAGCAGGATGGTATAGAAAAAATGCCCTTCAAGAGCACCCAGAGGTGAAATGACTTGTTCAGGATGATACAGCCAGTGTGAATCAGAGGTATGCCTTGAACTCAGGTGAGCTTGACTTCAAAATTGAGTCTCTGTCCCGCTCTCTCACTTTATATTTCCTCTCTTCCTTCCTCATCTCCAATTCCCTCCCTCCAGGGCTTCCTTCCTGCCCTTTCTTCTGCAAGAAACCTTTTCCCTAGTCTTCCTTAATGTCATTGCCTTCCCTCCCTTGATTCTCTCTAATTTATCCTGGCTGCAGCTTGTTTGTCTGTTAGCTGTTTGCATGTGGTCTTCAGCATCAGACTATGGGCTCCTTGAGAACAGAGCCTGTCTTTTGCCTTTCTTTGAGGACTTGGTGATCAGCATAGTATCTGGCACATAGTAGGTACTTATTAAATGCTTGCTGACTTAGTGACTTCCCGTATCTTAGGATGCATTATTCATTCATTCATTCGTTTGTTTGTTTATTTATGTTTAAATCCTTACCTTCCCCCTTAGAAGAATGCAGAAGCAGCAAGAGCTAGGCATTAGGGGTTAAGTGACTTGCCCAGGGTCACACAGCTAGATTAGAATGCAATATTAAACAATGGTTTCTGATCTAAAAGAAAGGGAAGCAATGATCCCAATGAGCCAAAATGAGCTCATCAAGATCTCAATTAAGCAGTACTAATATTTGTGTACACCCACATAAAACCACATTAATCCCCCCTCTCCACATTACTAAAATCCTTTTCTGATATTCCATTATGTTTGTTTTTTTAAAACCCTTAAATTCTTTCTTAGTATTAATTCTAGCAAGGGCTAGGCAATCAGGGTTAAGTGACATGTCCAGGGTCTCACACAGCTAGGAAGTATCTGAAGATTTGAACACCAGGCCTCCTGACTCCAGTCCTGTTGCTCCATTATTTTATTCATTTTTGACGGCTAAACCAGCAGATTACAAAGGTATGGTAGTCCTCCCAAGCTGGAAAGGCTTTGAGTACAGGCTCAATGATAGACTGTGCCCATTGCTGGAGGATCACCTTAGTCAAGTGTAGAAAGGCTCATTACCAGAGGGTTACCTACTAGGTAACACTTTTCTTTTGGAAGGGGGTGCTATAGTAAGTCATGGAACTGTCTAACAAAGCATCGAGGGGGTTGTGATCTGCCTTGCTGAAGAGAACTCTCAACTGGATGAAATTGTGAATCCTTAGAGGAAGAAATTATAAATATTGTCTTGTTATTAATGACAACAAGTATTACTTTGACTTAAACCCAGGTTGTTCATTTGAGAGAATCATGGCTCTAGAGCTAGAAGGGAATTAAGAGTTATCTGGTCCAATTCCTTCATTTTACAGATAAGGAAACTGAGGCCAAGAGGGATCCACTGACTTGCCTAAGGAACAGACTAAGTGGAATGGGGCCTCAAATTCAAGTCAGCATGTTGATTGACTGACTGCCCAATTGCAACATGATACTTCTCAAGTTTTTCAAGGATAGAAACTATGCTTTACACATGGGCACCTTCCTCTAGGCATCACAGGAAAAGCCCAAGACAAAGAGTCATAGGGTCACAAGGTGAGTACTTGAAAAGACCTTAGAAGTCATCTAAAAGGCAGTAAGGTAGCACCATGGATAGAGTGCCAGGCCTGAAGTCAGTAGGATCTGGGTTCAAATGGGGCCTCAGACACCTCCTAGCTGTGTGACCCTGGGCAAGTCACTTAACCCCATTTGCCTAGCTCTTGCCTTTCTCTCTTAGAGTGGTTATTAAGAAAATACAAGGTAAGGGTTTAAAAAAACAACATAAAAGTCATCTAGTCCAGTGATATAAAATTTAAATAGAAACCAATCTCTGCTAGCCAAATACTGACTACAAAACTACAAAAACTACAAATCAACATTATCTATATTACACTGTGCTCTTCTATATTTTGTTAAATATTTCTCAATTACATTTTAACCTGAATTCCCTACACTAAGGACTATGAGTTTTATGAGCATCATAACACCTCTGATATAGTACAACCTAGTCATTTTCAGATGAAGAAAATCAAGAACTAGAAAGAGACTTGCTCAGGGTTATGCGATTATAAATGGCAGTGTCAGAATTCAAACTCTGCTCTTCTAAAACCAAATCATTTTTTCCTCTGCTGTATTCCATGCTTTACCTCGGTTTGAATAGTGGTTCTGCTACTAGCTAGTCATGTTATCTTAGGAAAGTAATTTCCTACACTGGAACATCTGTTTCTTTTTCTTAAGATGAGGGAGTTGGAGTAGATGATTTCTACGTTCTCTTCTAACTCAGAATTCTGGGCACCTATGATTCTGCAACAGTATCTAATACAATTCTAGGCACATGCAAAGCAGGGCTATAAAGGGAAGAGGAGATGGTTAACTTTGGAATAGGAGTCTTGAGGTATTGGGTGCTTCCTGGATTGGGTAGAACAGATAAGGGGCTTGATGACTTTGGAAAAATAAACCTGAGAAATGAAGATCCCTGGGTAAGTCCCCTCCTTAAAGGAGGGAGTCTTTGGAAGACAGAGTCTGATTCATACCTACCATTTACTTTGACTGAATTGTATATAAGTATATACCTCAAGGAGGACAAGGGTAAAAAGAAAGATCCTGCATACACCCTTCTATTAGATAATACATTTTCATTAGGAGTCTACTATGCCTCTGGAACTCTGCTAAGCCCCTTGGGGTACAAATTGTTTTTTGTAGTAGCCAAGAATTGGGAACTAAATAGCTGCTCATTAACTGGGGAATGGCTAAACAAATTGTGGTACCTGGATGTAATGGAATAGTGCTTTGACTAGGAAACAATGAACATGAATGATTCAGAGAATCATGAGAAGACACATGAACTGATGCAGAGAAGTAAGCAGTATCAGAAAAACATAAACACTAGCCAGAAAAACAACAAAACTCCCAATGAATCCTGCCCAATTACAATGACCAAACTGGGTCTTGAAGGAAGGATGAGATGATTCACCATGGCAGAGGTGGGGTACTATGGGGTGCAGGACATTGCATATGTGGGGACTTGGTTGTACTGGTTAATTTTAACTTAACTGCTCCCTGACATCACCACCCACATAATTCTTTCTTTGTTATAATTTGTTCTAAGAGATGGGCTTCTGGGTGGGGGTGAAGATGAAAGTGAAGTAAAAATATAAGATACTTAAACATTTCTTTTGAAAAATAAATCAAATTACAAGAATTTAATTCCTTTCCAAGGCCATTCATTTCCATCTTGAATTACTGTCAGGAAGGTCATGGTTAAAATCCATTCTATTGATTATGATTTGGGGGAGACTCTTATCCTAGGAAATGAGCTTTCTTAGGTACCAAGAAAAGATGAACTGGCATTAGTGGCCCAGAGGGATTGTGGGAGATACAAATAACATTCTTGACTTTTCTAAAACAAAACAAAAAAATCTTCCGCCCCAGCCCTCCCCTCCCCCAGTCCTTTTTTTCCTATGGCTGTTCAGAATGAAGAGTATAATTTGCTTGACTGCCCCAGCCCAGAGGCTTATCACCAAGGGCCCCATCAGCTCTGTGAGGGGGGGATTATGCAAATGAAAAACCAGCTTTCAAGAAAGTGGGCTAATCCAATATTACTGAGCAGTCTGTGTCTGAGTGGAGAAGGGGGGAAGAAGTTGAGGAGGGGGAGAGTCAGGGAGATGATGCCAGAGAACTACATAAGGACAGTCTAGGAAGGGGAAGGAGAGTGGGGATAGTAAGTTGCCCTCTGGGGCCTTTGATTCCAAGGATTCAGGCTCCTGTGGCTTCCAACCTCCCTCTGCTGTCAAGAGACACCCAAATGGGGTTAAGTTTTGATGGAGGTGAGGATGAATCTTGAAAAGGTGTACTACCCAGGGCGAGAGAGCAGGTCAAGACTGGAGAAACCCACTCTGAAGAAGGGGACAGGAGCATCTGCTGTCAAGACCCATATCTGACCCATTTTCTCTCTCTGTGGCCTTGGACAAGTGGCTTAATGGCTCCGGTTACTGGGCCCAAGGCTCTAAGCTCTAATTTAAAGGCTCTAAGTCTTTCAGTTGCCACTCAGTGACTGATCTGCCTTGAGAAAGGCAGTTTCCTCATCAGAATTCTATGTACGAATGAAATCACAGATCGGGAGGAAATAAATACTCAAGGTGCAACTTCCTTATACTATACTGAATCCCAATCACTCTAACCCTGGGGTTAGGTACACATGTATAAAGAAAGCATAGTTGCTATCCTTGAAAAACCTGCGAGGTAGCAATGATACAGTCAGTCAGTCAGTCAATCAATAAACACATTGACCTGAGTTTGAGGCATGGAATGGGCACTGGATTGGAGTTAGAGAACTTGGGTTCAAATGCTGTCATCATTAATAATAATCATAATAACCCAATGATCATTATAATGATATTATGACATGAGGATTAGAGAGCTGATCTCTAAGTCCAAAAGCTCTGTATTCACATCCTGCCTTTGATCTATAACCCTGGGTTGCTTACTTAAGCTCTAAGGGAGTCCAAATAATACTCTAGAACTTTTAGGTAAAAGATAAATAAGCAGTCTGAATTTGGAGAGAGAATTTCATCATCTGGGAGTTCCCCATGCCAGTAAACTCATAGATCTGGTCCCAATCATGATTTATTCAGGCGTTTCGGCCATGTCTGACTCTTTGTGACTCTATTTAGGGTTTTCTTGGCAAGGATACTGAAGTGGTTTGCCTTTTCCTTCTCCAGTTCATTTTATAAATGAGGAAACGGAGACAAATAGGGATAAGGGACTTGTCCAGAGTCACACAGCAGATAAGTATCTGAGGCTGGATTTGAACTTAGATCTTCCTGACTTCAGATCTTCATCTCTAACTGGTGTGCCACCTAGCTGCACCACTATACTAATACTCTACCCTTTATCAGCTTAGAAGTTTCTGAGGGGCTGCTAGGTGGCTCATTGGATTGAAAGCCACATTTAGAGACAGAAAGTCCTGCTTTAAATGTGACCTCAAACACTTCCTAGCTGTGTGACCCTGGGCAAGTCACTTACTCCTCATTGTCTATTGCTTATTGCTCTTCTACCCTGGAACTAATTCACAGTGTCAATTCCAAGGTGGAAGGTAAGGGTTTAAAAAAAAAGTTTCATGAGGTACTACAGCTATTATCACATTTGGTCCTCACAGCAAATCAGTGAAATGGGCATTATCATTCGCTCATTGTACAGAAGGAAAACTTTAGCTCAGAGAAGTTATGTGACTGGAAGTTCTCTGGCAGCATCTTAATGTCTCCCTCCTCCTCCATTCCTTTCTTCTTCTTCACTCAGATCCAAATTGATTCAGTGATTAGTGATAGAGTTGAAGTTGGGGAGATCTGATTTCAAATCATGCCTTGGACACTTACTGTGTGACCTTGGGGAAGTCATGTAACCTCTACCTGGTTCCTTATCTATAAAGTGGGGATAAGAATAGCATCCACCTCTCTGGATTGTCATGAGGATCCAATGAGACAGTGGTTATAAAGCACTTTGCCAACTTCTGAATGACTAATACATGCTAGCTAATAATAACAATGAATGCTAGAGACAGATTTATAATTCTTGACTCCTGAATCCAAGTCCATCACACTATCCATTACTCTGTCCTACCTGCATTCATCATCTGGGAGTTCCCCATGCCAGTGAACTCATAGATATAGTCCCAATGACTATTTATTCAATCTTTTCCATCATGTCTGTCTCTTTGTGACTTCATTTGGGGTTTTCTTGGCAAAGATTCTGGAATGGTTTGCCAATTCCTTCTTTAGCTCATTTTATAGATGAGGAAACTGAGGCAAACAGGGTTAAATGACTTGTCCAGTGTCACACAGCTGTTAAGTGGCGGCCATAGGATTACAGAGAATTCCTATTTGCTACAGAGAATTCTTATTTGCTGGTTGATTGGTAACCCTAGAACTGGAAAGGGCCTTTAAGGCTATCTGTTCTCATACCCCCATTTTAGAGATGAGGAAAATGAGGTTCAGAGACAAGCAGTTATTTTCCAGAGGGCACTCAATTAGTAGGAGGCAAAGCAGAGATTTGAACTTCGGTACTTTGACTTCTAAGCTCTACCTCTTTCTATTGCATCCTGTCTCTATCACTTAAGACTTGTGGCTGGGCTCCATGACCTGCTTGGAGGCCTTTAAGTGAAGGCTAGATGATCCTCCATCAGGGACATTATTGAGGGGATTGTGGTTCTAGAATGGGCTGAGTTCCTTCCAATTCAAATTCTGTGAAGTCACAAAACCTTTTCTGTTCCTGATTCCCTCTCTGTAAAATGAAATGTCTAGCTGGGGTCTCAACTGGATGGTGGCCACTAAGGCCTCCTAGTTTTAAATATTACTGTGGTATAATGTTGTGCAGATCATTTTATTCTGACCAGCACCAGGAGACTGAATTCCAATGGAATGATCCCCTGTGCTAAGGGAACGCAGTGGAAAGAGCATTTTAATGTTGGAATGACATTAATGGGCTGCTAGGTAAGCATTTACATAGCACGTTAAGATTTGTCAAGAACGGGGCAGCTACATGGCAAGTGGATAGAACATCCTTCCCTGGAGTCAGGAGTATCTGGGTTCAAATTTAGCCTCAGATACTTCCCAGCTGTGTGACCCAGGGCAAGTCACTTAACTCCAACTGGCTACCCCTTACTGTTCTTCTGTCTTAGAACTAATACTAAGACAGAAGAAACTAAGGGTTTTAAAAAAAGTTGTTATGGAATTGGGGCTCTGCTATTTGCTACCTATGTGACCTTGGGCAAGTCACTTCCCCTCTCTCTAAATTTCTGTTTACTCCTCTCTAATTTGAGGCAATCCAATTAGATGATCCCAAAGGTGCTTATTCCTAGGACATATTTCTTTTGTGCCTTTCTCAGATCATTACAAGAATCTAATGTCCATAACCTCCCAAGATCCTTCCAGCTTTGCCCTCAAACTCATCCCCTGTGGAACACATGAGGTTAGACTGACTTCCACCTATGTGCCTTCTTGAAGAGGTTTCCTGTTACAGGAAGAGGTTACAATGTCAACCAACCAAGACAGCACCTGACATGACCATCTGTCTGTGTTGTCCTGCCTAGAGGCAGAGATTTGACCTCTGAGGTCCGTTCTTTTCCCTGGAATTCGTTCATTTTTAGAATATGAAGTATTTGAACACCCTTGGGGCTCTGCGTTCTGTCTCTCCTCTTATCTTCTTCCATTCCCACCCCAACCTCTTGGAATGATTCCCAGCGAATCAAGATTGCTCTTCTTTCCTGGCTTTCACTCATGTTATACCCCTTGGTGCTATGCCCTTCTCCCTCCTTTTCACCCGTCCTTCAATTCTACATGTCCTCAGGGGCTTAGCTCAATCTTTTTTCTTCCCTGAACAGTTGGAATTCTGGGATTCAAGGCTCAGTTCTCTCTTTTGCTTTTTTTTTAAATCCTTATCTTCTGTCTTAGAATTGATGCAGATGGATAGATGGATGGACAGACAGACAGACAGACGGACAGACAGATAGATAGATAGATAGATAGATAGATAGATAGATAGATAGATAGATGGATAGACAGACAGATAGAAATAGATGCACATACCTACACATATATAGATATATAGTAGCTTTATGATAATGGATTAATCATTCAACCATTCAATGGTAAGGACAGCTTTCTAAGACTGTAATCACAAACGATTTGTTGATCTGCATTGGTGGAGAAATTATCCACATTGGAAGATCCTTGCTTCAGTTAATCAATAAGCATTTCTTGGGGGCAGCTGGGTGGCTCAGTTGAGCCACCACGATGGAGAGCCAGGCCTAGAGACAGGAGGTCCTAGGTTCAAATCTGGCCTCAGACACTTCACAGCTGTGTGACCCTGGGCAAGTCACTTGACCCCCATGGCCTAGCCCTTACCATTCTTCTGCCTTGGAGCCAATACACAGTATTGACTCCAAGAAGGAAGGTAACAGTTTTAAAAAAAAGCATTTCTTAAGGACCTTCTGTGTGCCAGGCACTGTTGTGTGTGTGTGTGTGGGGGGGGTACCAAGCCAAATACACTGGAGAAACCCAAAGTGTGAACCAGATTATTTACAAAGTACTTTCCCAAAGTGGTCCTATACAGTGCGTAGTAACCATATGAAGGATGTAATCTCACCACTTGATGTTCTCTTCATGGTTTGAAAAGGACTCACTGGGATCAAAGTGGTACAGTACAGTTGGGAAAAAATAGTAGTTAAGGAGGAAGAATAGACTTCCGGGCTCTACGTTCAGGACCCAGCTTTGTCCCTATTTGCTTGTGTGACCTTTGAAATATCATTGAATTTCTCTGGGGTTCCTGATTTTCCTCATCTGTAAAAATGTGGGATGGGAATATAGACACTCTCTAAGGTTTCTTCTAGCCTTATGATCCTCAAGAAAGAGCCCTGTAACCCAACATATTGGCCTCTGTGGAAGACCTGATTTCTTTTTGGGCAATAAAAAACTTTCTAATTTCCTTAACTGACCCCCCCCCCACCCTGAGGCCTCCACTGTGGATACTCAGGCCTGCTGGTATCTAATTGGGGGGAATTTTGAGATCAGCTTCGAGTGAGGGTGGGACAAGAGCTGTTTCCGAATTCTCTCTCCTGCTGTGGCCAGTGGCCTGGATTCTGAAGGAAGGATGCTTCTTCCCAGTGCTGTCCCAGCCTAAATTTAGATCAGAATGCAAGCAGGAGAAACTCATTTGCTGGACATTTAGCAGCACCAGGAGACCCCAGAGCTTTCTAGGCATCCACCACTCATTTGTCCATCGTTAGGTTGTAAAGCTGTTGAATGGCCATGATATTATAGAACCCCAAAGTGGGAGGAACACTTAGGACAGAGACTCTCAGAGCTGAGAGAGATCTGAAAATATGGAACGGGAGAGCTGGAAAGGTTCTCAGTGTTCTATTTTCTACCATCCTAAAATTGCATATTCTAAGCTCCCCCCTAACTCTAACATTCTACATTCAAAATAGCCTTCCAGTTCTGAAATTTTGTCTCAGGATCTGTCATTCTGGGTTCTAAGGGCCCTCCCAGCTCTGAGGGTCTACGTCCTCCCCTAAACCCAGGATCTCCTACGCTCTCAGTTCCTTTCTAGTTGCAAAATTCTGATTATGACAATGTTTCTGGAAGACCCTTGTTGGAAAATGTCTCAATTTACTGACCTTAAGGGCACAGACAAAAGCCATTTTGGGGACTTGCTTTCTGCTGTGAAAGATAATTAAAATGCTCTAATTATATGTGGTTTTCTTACTTCAGAAAGTATTTTAATTAGTTTATGACTTGAGGCTTATTACTCAGTCAACCAGTCAATACCATATACTAAAAACACAGTGGAAGAAGGAAATATAGTCCCAACCTTTAGAATGTCCCCTCAGTCTCATAGTAAAGATGAGAAACTGAAGGGGGAGAAATTACCCATGCCCTCTGGAGTTCTAATCTTGACTCTTTATGTTATTACCTGTGAGACCTTGGGTAAGTGTCTTAACTTCTCCAGGCCTCGATTTCCTCATATGCAAGAAAAAGGAATTAAACTAGATGGACTCGGAGATTCTTTTTGGGTCTAGATCTATAATCTTATGTTCCTATAACTCCTCTGGGCCTCAGTTTCCTCCTCTGTAAAATGAGAGCATTGGACTAGAGGATTTCTGAGGTCTTTTTGTGCTTTAAATGCATAATCCTATAAAGCAGGCAAAGGAGGTCCACAGGCCCTGCTCTTGATCTCTGCCTTCAAGGAACCTCTAGTCTGAAGAAGGAAATTGGACACAAATGTATGAGCAAGCCAGAAGAAGACTTCTAAAGTAGTATTTAAACAAGTGCACAGTGAAGGAATGCCAGCAGAGTTCACAAAGGTCTAGGAAAGGTCTGATTTGTACAAATTGAACTGAGAAAGAAAGAGATTCAAGACTATCGTTTGCCTTGTCTTCCTACCTCCCTGGTGAGATAAAAACAGATTGTCTTATGTAAGAGCCTGGTATCAGAGCCAGATCTTAGCGGGTCATCCTTCCCTTTCATAGGGCATCAGGGGAAATGAGACAAGGAAGGGTTAGAGGGGTGGACACAGCTAGAGACCAAAGGACAAAAGGAGAATTCTGGGAAAGAACCAATTGAGTTTACATCAGTTCCCATCTCTCCTAGCTTTTAAGTTGGCCAAAATAGAAATAAGAAGGCAGAGGAGCCCTAAGGCTGAGGAAGTATTGACCAAGCACAGCTTGAGGTCATAGATTTGGGGTCAATGGTTCAAATCCCTTCTTTGTTATCATTTATATACTGTATGACTTTAAACAAATCACTTGGTCTCCTTAAATTATAATTGTTGTTCAGTCATTTTCAGCCATGTCTGACTCTCCATGACCCATTTGGAGTTTTCTCAGGAAAGAAACTGGGATAGTTTTCCATTTCCTTCTCCAGTTCATTTTACAGATGAGGAAACTGAGGCAGAGTTAAATGACTTGCCTAGGGTTACAGAGTTAGTAAGTGTCTGAGGCCAGATTTGAACTCATGAAGATGAGTCTTATAGATTCCAAATCTAGTGCTCTATCCACCACCCAAATGCTCCTGATAATTATAGTAACTGACATTTCTATAGTCCTCTGATTTTATGACATGGTAAGAGATGGGAAGTACTGGTTTGTGAAAGTCTACCTTTCCAATGTGGGTCAAGGAATCCATTACAAGAGCAGGAAAATGAGAGAAACTCCAGTGAAGAAGGCTTTAGTGGGACTCCTGCTACCTTTGGGATGAACTAGTTCTTAGGGTTCAGAGATATCCAGAGAGAGCAGAGCAGAACACTTCTTGGATGAAGGAGTCGCTGAGGCATGAACATTAGGTGAAGGAACTGAGGATAATCAGCCTGGAGAAGAGAAGACTTAGGATTGGTGATTTTAAGCAGTCTTTCAATATTTAAAGGACTTCCACAGATAGGAAGGATTGGACTTCTATTGCCCTGTTCCTGAGGTCAAAACTGGGGATGATGAGTGGAAGCTGCATGAAGGGAGATTTCAGTTAGATTATATTTCTGCTCAATGCAACTAATCAATTAACTGGCTCACTGATTGATCCATTGACTGGAGCCACAAATGGTGGGAAATATCTCAACTAGGTTCTTATATTACCTTGCCACCTAGCATGCAACTTCCCATTTTTCCACCAAAAAGACACATCAGATCATGAAATTCCTCCTTTACTCCTACTGTGTTCTGAATCCATTTTTTTTCATATTCAGGGTTAGATCAGATGAATGACAGAAATGCTATTGTGCTTCTTTATCTTAAAGGAATCCTAGAGAATGTGTGAGATACATATAGGGAGCCTGGATTTCCAAGAAGGGCTAAAAGATAAGTTCAGGAGATATCTATGAGTCTGACATCTTATATGCTACTCCATTTTGTGCTTAAATTCCTTAAGAAGACAGTCTACAATAGAAGACTCCACTTCCTTTCCTCTCTCTCTCTCTCTTTAACTCTTTACAGACTGGCTTCTAGCCTATAACTCAACCCAAACTGCTCTCTCCAATCTCTTACTTGCCAAATCCAACAGCCATTTCTAAGTCTTCATCCATTTTGTCCTCTCTTTAGCCTTTGGCATTATTATCCATCCTCTTGTCCTCAAAACTCTCTTCTCTCCAGGTTTTTGGGATATAATTTTCTACCCATATGACTGCTTTTCCTCAATCTCTTCAGCTGGATCTTCAAGTAGGTCACCTCCATGAAGTGTGGTCTTCCTCAGGGCCTCTACTTTTCCCTCTCTATGCTACTTCACCTCTGATCTCAGCATCTCCCAAGGATTCAATTATCCTCTCTCTGCTAATGATTTTCAAATTGATTGAGCCAGCTGTGACCTCTCTGTTGAACACCAGACTTTTGTCCTCAGTTGCACATTGGACATTCCAAATGGGATGCTCTGTAGGTATTATAAATTCAATATGTACAAAACTGAAGTAATTTTGTTTTCTCCCAAAACTTCCTCTCTTCTTAGCTTCCCTACTATTAAAAAAAAAAAACAAACGCCTTCATCTTATGGCTTAGATTCAATACTAAATATTGGTTTCAAGGCAGAAAAATGGTAAGGACTAGGCAGTTGAAGGTAAGTGACTTGTCCAGGGTCACACTGCTAGGAAGTATCTGGGGCCAGATTGAACCCAGAACCTCTGGTCTCTAGGCCTGTGGCTCTCAATCCACTGAGCCACCTAGATGCCCCCTCCTTCCATATTATTTTTGAAGGTACCACCATCTTCCCTGTTACGAAGGCTCACAACCTAGGGTTACTAATTCAGTGGTCTGTTGGAGGGATGGGATGGAGTTTAGCCTGCCTTACATCTCTCTCCACCACTCCCATTCATCCCACATTCAGTCACCAAAGTTATTTTTCCTGAAATGCACGTCTGACCCCCTACCCCACTCAATAAACTCCAGTGGCTCCCTATCACCTCCAAGATCAAACATAAAATCCTTTGCTTTGTATTCAAAGTCATTTCCCCTCATCATTTCAGTCTTCTTATACCTTGTGTGCCTACAATTACTCTTTACCCCAGTCACACTGGCCTCCTAGTATTCCTTGGGCCAGATAGTGTACCTCCTGACTCTGGACATTTTCTCTGGCTGTCCTCCATGCATAGAACACTCTCTGTTCTCATCTCTGTCTCTTGGCTTCCTTGAGTTTCGTCGAGTCCTAGCCAAAATCTTGCCTTCTCTAGGAAGCCCTTCTCTAGCCTCCTTATTTCTAGTGGGCATGCCATTTCATCTTTATTTGGCTCCTTTATAAAATGAGGATAATAATAGCAACTACCTCCCAGGATTATTGTAAGGACCAAATGAGATAACAATTGTAAAGTGCTTATCCTATTGCCCGACACATAGTAGACACTATACAAATGTTAGAAATTATTATTATTGACTTCTGTCTGCTAATTATTTTTCATTTATCTTTTTTTACATCACTAATTTATGCATTTATGTCTTGTCTCCCCCAATTGACAGTGAGTTTCTTGAGGGAAAGGACTATTTTTTCTCTTTCTTTGCAATTCTAGCACTTGGCACAGGGTCTGATACATAGTAAGCAATTAAAAAATGCTTACTGACTACAGTAGAAGTCTAGAATAAAATTGTATAAAGATGGTTTGTGTTCACTTAGAAGGGGAAGTGCGACCACTAGGATCCAGCATGGGTTCACTGAGAATATGTCATGTCAAAGCAATATCATTTCCTTTGGGAGCAGGGCATTCCTGGGGGGAATAGAAGAGAGAAATCAGAGTTCTGATTCAGAGGGCATTAGAAGTTTCAGCCAAGGGGCAGTTTAGCTAAAGCATCTTAAGGAAAATGACTTATGTTCTTCTTTTCCTTGAACTCACTGCTTGTTGTTCTTCCTCAGAAAGCCACTGGCTGGATTCTCTACAATCACACCAGCATGGAAATAAAAGGCCAAAAACCAATGACCTCATCTCTGATGGCATCATTTCTGGGTACTGTAAGTGCTGGGTGCTGGAAGGGGGATATGCTACAGTGACAGAAGATTTGCCAGAAGCAGGCCAGGATGGGCTGGTGGAGGGACAAAACGATCCCTTCACAGGCAAGGAGAGATGTAGATTCTATCTGAAAAGAGATTCGCCTGCATTTCCAAATTGTACAGCAGGGCTATAAACAGAGCCCTGAACACCAGATGTCTCCAGGTTGCAGCTTCCAAGTCTCACAAAATCAGCCTTGGGCAATGACCTTCTAAGGCAGATAATCTGTGATCACAGGATTTCGTGCTATCTCAGGGTTTGAAGGGATCTCAGAGGGCACCTAATCTAACCTGTGCCTCAATAGGAACCCTGTCTAATGTGGTAGCTTTCCTAATGATGAGCACAGTGTTTTGCTGACTATGGGCTGCCTGTCAAGCTTTGCTGGATTGAACAGAACTGACCTTGGAATAAGGGTGGAAGACCAATAAAGGCATTTAGTAAACTTTTTAGAGATGGAAGGGATCTCATGTGGTTCCAAGATCACATTTTACAGATGAAGATGCTTTTTGTGAGGCCCCTTTCAGCGTTGACAATTCTGCACATGAGAAAACTTAGGCCATAAGCAATATGAAAAGACCCCTCCTTCGATTCTGATAATCTGTGCTTTCTCCTTTCTCCTCTGACTTTCTTTTCTAAGGTCCCTTCCAGCAGAAATCCTCTATTCTAAGGTTTCCTTCCAGCTCTGACATTCTCTGTTCTAAGCTCTCTCCCAGCTCTGACATTCTGCATTCTAAGGACCCTCCCAGCTCTGACATGCTGGGTTCTAAGCTCTCTCTCAGCTCTGACATTCTGGGTTCTAAGATCTCTCCCAGATCTGACATTCCCTGTTCTAAGGTCTCTCCCAGCTCTGACATTCTCTGTTCTAAGATCTCTCCCAGCTCTGACATTCTCTGTTCTAAGGTCTCCCCAGCTCTGACATTCTCTGTTCTAAGCTCTCTCCCAGCTCTGACATTCTGCATTCTAAGGACCCTCCCAGCTCTGACATGCTGGGTTCTAAGCTCTCTCTCAGCTCTGACATTCTGGGTTCTAAGATCTCTCCCAGATCTGACATTCCCTGTTCTAAGGTCTCTCCCAGCTCTGACATTCTCTGTTCTAAGATCTCTCCCAGCTCTGACATTCTCTGTTCTAAGGTCTCTCCCAGTTCTGACATTCTCTGTTCTAAGCTCTCTCCCAGCTCTGACATTCTGCATTCTAAGGACCCTCCCAGCTCTGACATGCTGGGTTCTAAGCTCTCTCCCAGCTCTGACATTCTGGGTTCTAAGATCTCTCCCAGATCTGACATTCTCTGTTCTAAGGTCTCTCCCAGCCCTGACATTCTCTGTTCTAAGGTCTCCCTCAGCTCTGACATTCTCTGTTCTAAGGACCCTCCCAGCTCTGCCATTCTGGGTTCTAAGCTCTCTCCCAGCGCTGACATTCTGGGTTCTAAGGTCATTCAATTCCAGGTTGGATATTCTCTGTTCTGTGGTTTCTCCCAGCTCTGATTCTGTGTTCTAAGTTTCCTCCCAGCTCTGACATCCTTGGTTCTAAAAGTACTTTCAGTTATGACTTTTGTTCTAAGGTATTTCCAATTTTGCTTTTTCTTATTCTAGGCTTTTTTTTTTAATTCATGGACTCCTTTGGCAGTGTCTAGTGAAACCTACAGATTCTTTCTTGGAATGTTATTTTTTTCTTGGAATGATTTGTTTTTTTTTTTTGAGGCATAAAATAAAAAATACATGCACTTGCAAAGAAATGCAATTTATTAAAATAAAATGATCAAAATATTTTTAAAATTCCTAGGTTCCAAGTTAAAAACTTCAGATCTAATAACACATCTGGTTCTAGCATTCTTGGTTGTAAGGGCTGTTTAGTTCCAACATTCCTTGTTCTAAGCTCCAGTCTACCTCTACCTTCTAGAATTCTTGGATTCTCCTGACTCCTGGCCCAGGGTTATTTTTATAGTCCAGGTTTCAAAGCCCCTGAATCTTGGGGGAACCAAAGGCCTAGAATGATAATGGAACATGGTTGGGGCTGGTGGCTGATGGAGATCTCTTTGGCACCACACAGCAGCTTACGAGGAACAGCCGTGAGGCCTTGGCTACCATCTTGTAGAAGGGATAATGAGGAATGGGAAAAGGTGCCATAGAGGGTAATTGCAAAGATAAAGAGTCTCAGGGCTGGAGTTAGAAGGCAAGGCGAGGATAATTAAGTTGGCGTTCGTTAGGCGAAAGGAGATTAAATGGGGGCAAGCTTGCAGAGGTATCAGATGCTGAGGAGGAGGAAAAGGAAAATTTCTGTGCCATGAAGAGGCCCAAGTAATAAGCTCAAACACACAAGGCCAAGACCTGAAAAGGAGGGGGTGAGACCCGGTATTGACAGGGAACACACGGGGGAACGAGATACCACCACCAAACCCAGAGCTGAACGGGGAACAGCTGCCCCAGGAAGCAGGAGAGACATCTGTCAGTTGAGCTCAAGGGATGACTTCTCACTCACTCACCAGCTCCTGAGATGGCTTCAGGGCCTCCTCCTGGCGTCTGACGCTTGGAAAGCTAGAGAGGTACTCAAAATAGAGCAAAATTGGTTTTCTTAGACTCTTTTAAAAACCAAACTGAGTTTCTGCATCTTGGGAGAAAGGAAGGGATCGATGACCACAGAGAAGGGAATTGAGGGAATCTGAACAGTGGGCAGGGCAGAATGGAGTGACAGGTGAGCGAATCCAGTTCTGTCAACACATCCTGGGAAGGGGCCCAATGTTTCTAGGCCTTGGTTTTCCGTTTCTGGGTCAGGGTTAATTAGCTCCCCTCTTCTACTTTGTAAAACATTCATGAGAAAGGAGATTGTGTGGTTCCTGGATCCTGGGTTAATTAAAGTTTGAATCCTTGATCTAACCACTGATTACTCTTTGCTCATTCATTCTGCATACATTACTTAAGCACCTACTATGGGTGGCAGCAATGTGGAATAATGGACAGAGGGACCAGCCTGGGGGGGGGGAGTCAAGGCCATAGTGGATAGAGGGACCAGCCTGGGAGGTTCAAGATTATAATGGATAGAGGGCCCCAACCTTGGGGGTTCAAGAATATAGTAGATAGAGGGTTCAGTATTGGAGGTTCAAGACTATAGTGAATAGAGGGACCACCAGCCTTGGAGGTTCAAGATTATAATGGATAGAGGGCCCTAACCTTGGGGGTTCAAGAACATAGTGGATAGAGGGTTCAGTCTTGGAGGTTCAAGACCATAGTGAATAGAGGGACCACCAGCCTTGGAGGTTCAAGATTATAATGGATAGAGGGCCCCAACCTTGGGGGTTCAAGAACATAGTGGATAGAGGGTTCAGTCTTGGAGGTTCAAGACCATAGTGAATAGAGGGACCACCAGCCTTGGAGGTTCAAGATTATAATGGATAGAGGGCCCCAACCTTGGGGGTTCAAGAACATAGTGGATGTTCTTGTCTTAAGGGTTCTAGACCAGTATTCAAGTCCTGTCCTCTGACACTTACTATCTATATGACAATAGGCTGATCATTTAAGCTCACAGTACTCCAGGCAAATCTTCAAGGCTGTGAATTATTGAGCAATTGTTACTCTGTATTCATAGAAGGCATTTCCACACTGGAATTTAAAAGAAAGAAAAGAAAAAAAATCGACTTGTTATTGAACTGGGAGAACTTGGTAAGGAACTGCACAACATAGAGCTGTAGGGAGGTTTTCAAGGTGCATCATGGGAAATTCTCCCCAGAGGTTATAAGTGAATTCTTCAAGGTCATACAACATATGTCAAAGGCTATTATATATGTCTTGAGATTTTCCTTCACTGATGAAATCACGGGTCTAGACCAGAACAGGAAAAGCAAAACAGTACCAGGCATTGTGCTAAGGGAAACAGCTGGAATGTATGACAGGACCTACCCTGAAGGGGTTTGCATTTTACTGGAGCAGGAGAAAGGTGTGACATGTGATAATAATTGGCATTTATAAAATGATTTACATGCATTACCTAATCCAAACTTTACAACAACCCTTTGAGGTAATGAGGGACTGGGATGGGGACTGAACCTATGTTTGGATTGGTACAGGGGACTTCCCGGTGAGGAAAGTCCCCCTGCCAATGCTGAGCTCAGTGTCACTCCTTTTGCTCTCCATGTCTGTCTCCTTCTCTTGTTCATTCCTCAGTAGCTCATAAGTTGTCACCTTTGCAGGATTAGGTTTCTCCTCCACCAGGAAGTCTTCGCTTGCAAAGTTCAAGGTACAGAGTAATGGTAGTCATTGCTCACAGCCCATAGCCCTGTAATACTTAAAGTAATTTTTCTCTTAACAATCTAGGGGGAGAGGAATAATAATATAGCATCGATTTAGTACTTTAAGGTTTACAGATCTTTCCATGTCACCTCATGATAACCTGGTATCAGTCCCATTTTACAGATGAGATAACTGAGTCAGAGTTACACAACTACTTAGTGTCTGAGGCAGAATTTGAACCTGGAGGTTCTTGACTCCAAGTCCATCAGTCTACACACTGTACCATCTAGCTGCTTAGTGATATATACCTTATTTTTCTCATTTTGGACACAAGAACCATAAGGCCCAGAGAGTTTAATTGACCTACTTAGGGTCACACACCTAGTAAATATCAGAAGCTGGACTCAAATTCCAGTCTTCTGACATCAAGACCAGTCCTAATTTTGGTGGAAGCTAGTAATATAAAGGACTTTAAAATATTTCTAATCCAACCCTCTTGTTTTTACAGATAGTAAAACTGAGGTCTAAAGAAATTGAGTTACTCAACCCAAAATCATGTAGAGAAGATTCAAACTTGGGGAATCTGGTGCTAAATCTAACAGTCAACCTACTACATGCCATTGTGCCCCTGCCAGGTATTAATATACTTAGGAAAATCACTCTGATCCCTTTAAAATGTAGGCATCAGGGGGCAGCTGGGTGGTTCAGTAGATTGAGAGCCAGGCCCTGGAGATAGGAGGTCCTAGATTCAAATCTGACCTCAGACACTTCCCAGTTGTATGACCCTGGACAAGTCACTTAACCCCTAGCCCTTACCACCCTTCTGCCTTGGAATAAATACACAGTATTGATTCTAAGTCAGAAGGTAAGGGTTTAAAAATAAAATAAAATAAAAGGCTATTTATGGAGAACTCGCATGAGAAGAAGTGATACAAGGACACCATTAAGGTCTCTCTGAAGAACTTTGGTACCCATTGTGAAACATGGGAGATGCTGGAGCAGGACCATCCAACATGGTGTGCCCACATCCAAGAAGGTTTTGTGCTCTATGAGCAAAGCGGAATTATAGTGGCTCAAAAGAAATGGGAGATGCTCAGATTTAGAGCCATCACTACCCCCAAATGTTCACATGAGCTATTTGTGCCCAACCTGTGCCTTCCGAGCTCATATTTATCTGATCAGCCACAGGTGGACACACCGTACATTGACTCCAACATAATAATGTCATTACTCCTCTGAGTATGAAGGACAACAACCAACCACATCCCCATCTCCTTAGTAGACAGTAAGATTTTTTTGGGGGGGTAAGTCTTTCATTTTTTCTATATCCCCAACACTTAGTACTTAGTAGCTCCTTGATTGACTAATTGATGTTGCCCTTCATTAACAAAGGTAATGGGGAGCAGTAAAACTCGTTAATTTAGATCCCACAAAATCAGGATCGGTGATCGTTCAGAGGGGAGCTGGGTTGAATGGCTCACCTTTGGACTCTCTTTGCAGAAAAGACTGGCTAAGCAAATTGATATTAATAGCACAAACAAGATTACAGGGAGAATGGCAAACCACTGGAGGAAACAAATTGTTTTCTAGTACCAGCAAGCACTTGAGAAGTATCCGCTGACGTACGTCTGATGTGCTAATTAAAATAATACATTCTGGTCTAGTCATTAAAGCAGGTTCCCTAGGAAAGCTCCATTTGACAATACTTGGTTAGCTTAGTTTGTTATTTTATGGACTTGAAATAATAAACTGTGAATCTGGAACAATCATTTATGATTACTGGATTCAGAGAATATATTAGCTCAGGAACTTATCTGAGAACATAGAAGTTAAAATCGGAAGGTGATCTCAGAACATAGAAAGTAAGTCTAGAACTAAAAACAACATAGCTGGAAAGACCATCAGAATGTAAAATGTCAGGGCAGAGAAGGCTCTTAGAACACAGAACAGCAGAGTGGAGAGAGACCTTAGAACATAGAACATCAGAGCTGAAAGGGTTATTAAAACACAGAATGACAGAATTGAGAGCCCTTAGAACATAGAATGTAAAAGCTGGGAGGATCCTTAGAACACAGGATGACATAACTGGTAAAGTCCTTATGACATAGAACATCCATGCTGAAAGAACCTTAGAACCCAGAATGCCAGAACTGGGAAGGGCCATAGAATACAGAATGCCAGACTTGAGAGATCTTAGAACATAGAATATAAAAGCTGGAAGGATACTTAGAACACAATGACACAATTAGAAGGACCATTAGAACATAGAATATAGGAGCTAGGAGAATCCTTAGAACACAGGATGGCATACTTGGGAGGGATCCCAGAACATAAAATGTAGGAATTGGGAGGGGACTTCAGCATAAAGAATATTGAGCTGAGATGGACCTTAGAATATAGAAAGACAGTCTTAGATCTTAGAATATGAAATGTCAGAACAATAAGGGAACTTAGGACACAAAATAGCAGAGTAGAAGGGTACTTTGGAGCTATGTCACCTAGTCCAACCCCTTCATCTTACAGAAGGAGTCCATGGAAGCCAAGGGAGGTTAAGGAACTTGCCCAAGGTCATGCAGCTAGTTGGTGTTAAAGCCTGGACTAAAACCCAGCTCACCTGCTTCTTCCCTCTGTATCAGGCCACTTCTTTCCTCTAATTAATCTGAATTAGTGAGTTTTGCCTGTCATTAAAAGATGGGGGAAAGATGCCAAATACTCCAGCTGAGGGCATTTTCCATCTGCTCCTTCCCACATCCACTAAGATATTCTATCTCTGAGATCCATTCCTGTTTAAGGGCAACCTAAAGGGGGGAGGCAGAGGGAGTGCAAAGACAGGATAGATATGGGGTCATATTTCTTCAACCTGCCTGTTTCAAGTGTTTGTCTCAGTGTAGGTGAACAACAGTGCCATCTGTGTAACTCGAGCTGTCATCTCTGTGGGTGTGGAAGCTATGTTTTTCCTCAGGTTTGGAGTTGAGGCTGACATCTTCTACGTAAGTATCTCAGGGAGATATAGCAGGGATCTTTGGCTATAAAATGCCTTTGAGACCAAAACTCTCCCAGGTCTGGATGCAAAATCCTGTGATCAATGAAACAAAATCCCCTTTCTATCGCCTCCCATCGATTATATGGATTTACAGCGTCAACACATTGACCTACCATAGTGTAGAATGTATGGGAAGAACCCCAAAGGTCAATTTGGTCACCTCCAGAAACACCTGAATATCTCTTTTGATGAGAAACTCATTACCTGTTGAGGCAGCACAGAATTCAGAGTTGCTACCAATTTTCCAGTCTAGTTTATTTCTATTCATAATTGTTTGATGAATATAATTGAATTAATTATATGAAGTCTCTTTTCTCAGCCATCTGGAGTCCCTATATATCAGGGGTTCTTACTCAGGGATCCATGAATTTGTGTGTCTATATATATTTTTTAAATTGCTAATTCTCAGAATAATTGGTTTCTTTTGTAATCCTATGGATTTTATATATTATTTATTTAAAAACATTATTTTGAAAAGGGTCCCATGGGCTTCATCAGACTGTCAAGGGAACCCAGGACACAAAAAAGGTGAAGAACATGAGCTTTATATCAAATGGGTCATAGATCTAGAGCTGAAAGGGGCTCAAAAGCCATCTATTGCAATCTATACCTGACCAAGAATCTCCTCTGGGAGTAATTCCTCAATGTTTACTTGTCTACTAAAGAAAAACCTGCTACCTCCCAAGGCAGCCCAGCCCATTTTTGGACAGCTCTAATGGTTATAAAGTTATTTGTCAGAGCATATCGAAATCTTTTATTTTTGCAACTTTCAATTCAATTTAGTTTAATTCAATTCAACCAGCTTTTGTAAAACGCTTACTGTGTGCCAGACATTTTGTTAGTTTTGCTCTCCAAGGTCCAGCTGAATAAATCTGAACATTCTTCCATTGGTAACAGTTAAAAATATGAAAGGAACAGCTAGGTGGCTCAGTGGATGGAGAGCCAGGTCAAGAGATGAAAGGTCCTGGGTTCAGATTTGACCCCAGACACTTCCTAAATGTGTGACCCTGGGCAAGTCATTTAACCCCTATTGTGTTAGCCCCTACTGCTCTTGTGTCTCAGATTCTAAGATGGAAGATGAGGGTTAAAAAAATAAAAGGATAGTAATAATTTTATTTGACTGTCATGCTCCACTGTTGACATACTGAACTTGTAGCCCGTTAAAATCATCCCAGGATGCTTTCAGATCAACTACTGTCCAGCCACGTGTCCCCCATCTTGTACTTGTGAAATTGATTTTTTGAACTTGCCCAAGACTTTACATTTATCCTTGAGATTTCATCTTCATCAACAAGTTTCCTCCCTTCTAAGCCTAGATCTCTCTTCTTCCAGGGAGCCTTTCCTGATGACACAGAGGCATTGAATGAGATACAGCTTTAATACAAAAGAATAAATTGTTACTGGTGATAGCTTCCTAGCTCCCATTCCACTGGGATTCCTTTATGCTGCTGGGGGGATAAACAGGAAAACCAGTGCCCTGAAGTCCCCAGGATAATACTTTACCCCATGGATTCTTTTCATACACTACCTTTCCCTCACATTATTGTCTCCTCTCTGGCATCTCTCCATCGATGCAGATCTCAATCCCTCCTGCTTTAGGACTCAGTCTTTTTTTTAAATCCTTACCCTCTGCCTTAGAATTCATGCTTTGTATCAGTTCCATGGCAGCAGATCAGTAAAGGGCTAGACGTTGAGGGTGAAGTGATTTGTTTAGGGTCATACAGCTAGGGAAGTATCTGGGGTCAGATTTGAAACCAGGACCTCCTGTGTCCAGGCCGGGCTCTTAATCCACTGAGTCCCACCTCAGCTGTCCCAGTTTATTTGAGAAAAAAAAAGAATCCTTTTTCATATCATCCCTGACAGCTGGCTGATTAGTTTTCACATGAAGACCTGTAGGAATGGAGAACTTATTACCTCTCAAAGCGATCCGTTTCTCTTTGCACTAGCTCTGATGGCTAGGACATTTTTCCCTACATGGAACTTCAATCTCCTTTTCCACAGCATCCATGTGTCCCAGTTCTGGGACCAAGTGGAACGAATATGCTCTAGGCTGGGCGAAGACGTGAATTTAGATCAGATGTGATACCTGCCCTCATGGGGCTTATGGTCAAAGCCTTCTCCCATAAGAAAGTCCTTTAAATATTTTTATAGCATCTATCATGGCCCTACCCTAGAATTCTTTTCTTTCTAGGCAAAATATCACTTACCACTGGGTTCAAATCCTAACTTTAACACTTATAGAATCATAGATTCAGATGTAAAATGCACTTTAGAGGACATTGAATCTGTCTCTAATTTTCCAAATGAGCCATCATCTTCTCTCTGTCTCTATCTCTTAAACTCTTAACTTCTGCCTTAGTATCAACTTTAAGACAAAAGAAGAGTAAAGGCTAGGCAATAAGGGTTAAATGACTTCCCCAAGGTCACAAGGCTACAAAGTGTCTGAGGCCAGATTTGAACCCAGGTCCTCCTGACTCCGTGACTGGCTCTTAATCCAATGAGTCACCTAGCTGCCTCCAACATCTTCTCTTTAAACCTTGTCCAGTCATGATGCCCAGACCACTCTATCAGCCTTCTCAAATGGGCACCCCTTCACCCCACTTGAATCTTCATTTGAGGAAGCATACACAAGATGCATTAGACTACCTTTCCACTTTTCTTTGGCTCAGGTACCCTCCCTAACTCCCAATCCCTGTTCCCTGTTCAGCTCCCTTTAATGTATCCTCTCCAACTAGAATGTAAGAGCCCCAGGACTGGTGCTGTCATTTTTTGTTTCTATTTGTATTCACAGTATTTAGCATAGTCTCTGGCACATAGTAAGTGCTTAATATTTATTATGCCCCCCCTCTCTGACTCTCCTTCTTTGTCTCTCTCTCCCTCTCCTTCTCTCTCCTCTTTCTTTCTTCCCTTCTCTCTGTTCTCTGCTCTCCTCTCTCTCTCTCTCTCCTCTCTCCCTTTCTCTCTCCCCCTCTCTTCTTTCTTCCCTTCTCTCTCTGTTCTTCTCTCTGCTCTCCTCTGTCTCTGTCTCTCTGTCTCTCTGTCTCTCTCTCTCTTTCTCTCCCTCTCTCATTCTCTCGTTCTCTCTCTCCCTCTCTCAGTCTCTGTCTCTGTTTCTCTCTCCCCTCTCTCGCTCCCTCCCTCCCTCCCTCCCTATCTCTCTCTCTCTCTCTCTCTCTCTCTCTCTCTCTCTCTCTCTCTCTCTCTCTCTCTCCTCTCCCTCTCTCTCTCCCCTCTCTCTTCTTTCTTCCCTTCTCTCTTCTTTCTTCCCTTCTCTCTCTGTTCTTCTCTCTGTCTCTCTCTCTGTCTGTCTCTCTCTCAGTCTCTCTGTCTCTGTCTGTTTCTCTCTCTCTCTTTCTCTCCCTCTCTCATTCTCTCTCTCCCTCTCTCAGTCTCTCTGTCTCTGTTTCTCTCTCTCACTGTCTCTGTCTCTGTTTCTCTCTCTCCCCCCTCTCTTCTTTCTTCCCTTCTCTCTGTTCTTCTCTCTGCTCTCCTCTCTCTCTCTGTCTCTCTGTCTCTGTCTCTGTCTGTCTCTCTGTCTCTCTCTGTCTCTGTCTCTCTGTCTCTGTCTCTGTCTCTGTCTCTGTCTCTGTCTCTGTCTCTCTCTCTCTCTCTCTCTCTCTCTCTCTCTCTCTCTCTCTCTCTCTCTCTCTCTCTCTCTCTCTCTCTCCCCTCTCTCTCTCTTGCCTTCTCTATCTGTCCTTCTCTTCTCCTCCCCTTTTTTCACCTGTGCCACAAGCCTTACTCTCTTAGTACCTCCTTATCTCTCATCTATCTAATGAGAATCCTGACCACCTCTCCAAAGAACCTCCTCCTCTCTCCCCACTGCCAGGCCCTTTGAGGAGCTAGTATGGACAGCCTACAGCCTGGGCTCTAACCACGATGAGTACAGAGGAGCCCATAGGGTAGAACAAGCAGAGAAGAGTGGGAGGGGATGGGGGAGGGGCAGAGGAAGGGAACTCCCAAGCTGGGGTTTCTGGGAACAATATTTCATTTTTGTTATTTATTTTATTTTACATGACAGAATGGAAGTCCACCTTTAATCTTTTCCCGACAAGTAAAAAAACAGCCCCCTTGTCAGTTAAACACAGCAGGGCTTAAGTCAGACAGCGTCTGCTGGAAATCACACTTATGGGGCTAAATTTAGCTCCTGGATTCGGGCTGGCTCAGTGGCTCTGACAGAAGCTCCAGACGATAATCTTGATGCTCCAATGCCTACCAGCATCTGAGGCTTGGCCCCAGCCTCCCCGGAAAGCTGCCCAGCCCATGAAATCCCAGCCTGCCTTGGAGTGAACCCCTGGCTGCCATGGGAGGGGAATGACAGACTGTGAGGGGAAAGAGGAGAATGAGGATGAAGGTCCAGCCCTGGGCCAATGATCTCTCTACCAGATGCCATCCCGTGTAGTTAATTTGACCAAAGGACTGACTTATTAATGCTTATGTTAGAGACATCTGGAGTCAAGAAGATCTGAGTTCAAATCCAGCCTTGGAAACCTGCTAGCTGTGTGACCCTGGGCAAGTCACTTAATTTCTATTTGCTTCAGTTTTCTCAGTCACAAAATAATGATAAAAATGGCACCTACCTCCCAGGGTTGTTGTGAAGATCAAATGAAATCATATTTGTAAAGTGCTTAGCATGGGGTCCAGGATACAGCAAGCACTATATAAATGCTTATTCCCTTCTCTACACCCATTCAAGATCCAGTGGGAATTATGAATGTGTCCACTAGTGTTTCCTCATACTACTTGGGTTACCATTCATCAGAACCCACTCTGCTGAAATCACAGAATTCAAGGGGCTTCCAGGGCCATTTTTTCTAGCCCAAACCTGCACAGGAATCACCTCTACCACATTCTCAGCAATGTCTTCCAGCCTCTGCACAGAGACATCCAGTAATGGGGAAGTCATCCCTCCCACCCCCACCCAAGGGAGTCTCTTACCCTTTGGTTAGTAGATTTTTAGAAAACCCAAATCTGTCCACAGCCTCCTCTTGCTCTAGTTCTATCCTCTGAGGTCAAGATGCTCATGTAGAAGTCTTCTTCAGGTGATGACCTTGTGAATATTTGGAGGCCATTATCATATCTTCTCTAAGACTGCTTTTCTCTGGATTAAATGACCCTGTTTCCTTGAATTGATCTTGATGTTGGATGGTCCCAGTCCCCTCCCCATCCTGGTCACCTTCTTCTGTGGATTTATCTATGTTGATCATTTTTAGTCAATTTTGATTCTTTGTGACCCTGTTTGTATTTTTCTTGGCAGAGATACTGAAGTAGTCTGCCATTTTCTTCTCCAGCTCATTTGACATATGAGGAAACAGCAGACAGGCTTAAGTGACTTGCCCAGGGTCACACAACTAGTAAGTGTCTGAGGCCAGATTTGAACTCTTGAAGATGAGTCTTCCCAGACTCCAGGCCCAGAGCTTTATGCAGGAGCACCACCAAGCTGCTCCTGGGCTTGTCTATATCTTTTTCAAATGCAGTGACCAAAAGTGATCATACTTCAGATGTATGATGAGGCAAAATACTTTCCCTTTGGGGATCCTCTACTTCTCTAATCTAAAGATTATAAAAGCATTTGCTTATTTTGGCTCCCATGTATCACACCATAGATTCATATAGCCTTCTGGGACAAAAAGTGCAAATCTATCATAGACAATCCAACTCTAATTTCCTCATATATTTCTGAACACGAACCTCTCATTCTTAGGGAAACAATGGATTTGGTACCAAAGTATATTTATTTCTCTAGTTATATTTTATTTCTCTTATTAGAATGTAGACTCCTTGAGGGTAGGGATCTTTCACTGTTTTCACCCAACAAAGAGCTGCTTAATAAATAAATGGTTGTTGAATTAAGCTGAAACCAAATCTCTCTCTCTCTCTCTCTCTCTCTCTCTCTCTCTCTCTCTCTCTCTCTCTCTCTCTCTTTCTCTCTCTCTGTCTCTGTCTCTCTCTCTCTGTGTCTCTCCCTCTCTCCCTCCCTCCTTCCCCCCTGTCTCTCTCTCTCCTCTCTCTCTCCCTCCCTCTCTCTCTCTCTTTCTCTCTCTCTCTCTCTCTCTCTCTCTCTCTCTCTCTCTCTCTCTCTCTCTCTCTCTCTCTCTGTCTCTCTCTCTTTCCTCCCCCTTCCCTTTCTTTCTCTCTCTTTTTTGAAAGATGAGACTTAGCCTCACAATGAAAGGATTTGAATCTAGCCTCAGTAGATCTGAATGCCAGGCCAAATGTCTTCATTCTGTAAAATGGTGACAAAATCGCTCACTCCAGCTATCCCATAGAAATGCTGTGAGGAAAGCATTTTGTATATCTGTACATATCATAAGCACATGAATTATTGTTATTATTTGGACTAGACATGCAATTTCAAGGGTATAGAGAACTCCTAACAGCACTTATTTGGTACTTGAAAGTTTTTTAAAGCATTTTACCTGATACTTCATCTAATCCTCAAAAAAAGCATTACAAGTAAGGTACTATTATAATTTCAATTTTTCGGATAAAGAAATTGTTGTGGGTTAAATGACTTATCTAGGGTCATATAGCTAGTAAGTGACCAAATTAGAATTTGAACTCAAGTCTTCTTGACTCCAAGCCCAATATTGCAATCTAGCTGCAAATGAAAAACTGCAGTTTTGAACCAGAGAACTGCAAAGGGCATTGAGAGGCTGGATAATTCTCCCAGAGTCACACAGCCAGTATATGTCAGAGAGAAGACTTCAGAAGTCAAATCTTCCTGATTTGGAGACAGCTCTTTATCCATTACAGTATTTTGCTTTATTATTTTATATACATATATAATATATATTTTATTTATGTATTACATAATATATAAATATATTATTATTATATAATGCATGTTATTATTGCTATCCTCATCATCATTATTATTAATATGCAATAAATATACATTAATTATTAATATATAATAAATGCTCTAACCAAGCCTGCTGTTACTATTTACCCTGCATGGCTGAGTTGGAGAATAGGTGTTTGCAGCCCAGACACAAACACCCACACACAAGCACCTCTCCACAAGGTGAAGAAGGAGAGATAAGGCTTCAAGATGCTGAGAGCTTGATCTCTTATCTCTGTTCCAAGATCTCTCTCTTTCCTATCTCTCTCTGTGCCCCTCTCTTCTGACTCCTCATAGCCTGGCCACAGAATGGCTCTTGGGGAAATTTGTGAAGGAAGATGGCAAAACAAAAGCCAGCTGATAAAATTGCCATGTGAGGTTAAATTCCCATGATCCTCCATGGATGCATAATGGGTTTCTGTGATATAAAGAGACCTCTGGCTTTGCCTGCTGGGCAGGTGACCTGCAGCTAAATGAGTGTAGACAAAGTTTCCTAATAAGGGATGTTCCTTCTTACAAAGAACCATAAAGCCCCCCAAATATACCCAGACCCAAATTTCCCACATACTAATGACTACTGTCAAATTCTCTATCTTTCTCTATGGCTCTCTCCCTCTCTCTCCCCCCTCTCTTTGTCTCTGTCTCTGTCTCTATCTCTCTCTCTCTGCCTCTCTCCCCCATCTCTGCCTCTGTCTCTTTCCCCTCCCTCTCTTTCCCTCTCTGTGTCTCTCCGTCTCTCTCTGCCTCTCTCCCCCATTTCTGTCTCTCTCCCCTCCCTCTCTCCTCTCCTCTCTCTCTCCCTCTCCCTCTCTCCTCTCTGTATCTCTGTCTCTGTGTCTCTCTCTCCCTCTCTCTCTGCCTCTCTCCCCCATTTCTGTCTCTCTCCCCTCCCTCTCTCCTCTCCTCTCTCTCTCCCTTTCCCTCTCTCCTCTCTGTATCTGTCTCTGTGTCTCTCTCCCTCTCTCTCTGCCTCTCTCCCCCATTTCTGTCTCTCTCCCCTCCCTCTCTCCTCTCCTCTCTCTCTCCCACTCCCTCTCTCCTCTCTGTGTCTCTGTCTCTGTGTCTCTCTCCCTCTCTCTCTCTCCCCCCTCTCCCCTCTCCTCTCTCTCTCCCTCTCCCTCTCTCCTCTCTGTGTCTCTGTCTCTGTGTCTCTCTCCCTCTCTCTCTGCCTCTCTCTTCCCCATCTCTGTCTCTCTCCTCTCTCCCCTCCCTCTCTCCCTCTCTCTGTCTCTCCATCTATTCTGTTTCTTTGTCTCTCTCACACATTCACTCTTCTGTCTTTCCCTGTAAAGTTGTAACCATCAGCATCTACACACAAATTTACATTTCTCGTACACATATTGCATGTCACAATTTATCGCCAAGAAGTCTAACAGCTGGGCACTCTGCCTAGTGATGGCGGACTGAATTGAGGCAAAGAGGGTCAGTTGAACAGTTCTCAGGCTGGTTCTGCAGGATGAGTCATCACTTGTCATGTTCCCCTCTTAGAAGGACTTTGTGTCCTGGCTCCCAAGTAGCACAGGGTTCAACGATGAACCATCCAGTCAGGATTCAGTGGGGAATATGGATATGTCACATAAGCTACTGGTTTCCCTCTGCAGAAGTATGACACCTGGGAGCACAGACATTCATCCCAAGGGAAATAAGACTTACCATTCATCTGTCTTTCCAGTATCACAGCTTCTGCTCCAACTGTCCCCACTTAGCCTCCTCTGTCCCTAGGCTTATAATAATAGCTAACATTCATAGGTTTATAATATAAATATATTCATAACATAATTAATATAATTATATATTTAGTAATATAATAGCATAATTCTAATAGCTTATCATAATAGCTAACACTGATAGTTATATAATAAAAATATATAAGCAAAATATCATTATATATAAAATATAATCATATTAAATATAAATTTTAACTCATTACAATTATTTAACTATGAAATATAGGAACTTATTTATAATTATATAATTATATAGTCACAGATTATAATTCTAAGGTGCCATTAGAACCATAAGATTATATCACTATATAATTATAAACATATTTACATATTTTATAAATATTGATTCTAGTCAATACACAGTATTGATTCTAAGATGAAAGGTAAGGCTTAAAAAAAAAGTAGAATGGGCTGCCTCCCAGGGGTAGTTAATGACCTTGGAGACCTCTGGAAGGTCTCCAAGCAGAGTTTGGGTGATCATTAAAGGGACTCTCATTCAAATGTCCATTGGTTCAGATGGCCTCCAAGTACCCTTCCATTTGGGGTCCTCATTCAAACATCCGTTTTCCCATTTAGTTTAACCTAGATTGGATACTGTGTTCTTCAAGCAGACTGGATGATGAAGAATGTTTGAGAGTTCAGGTCCCTTTCCTCTGGAAAAAAAAGGTGGGGGGCCCAGAGGGTAGATCTGTTCTAGGTTCCCAGGTTCAGGTCCCTCCACGATGGAGTTCTCTAACTCTAATCTAGTTTTATTAGAGAATTTCATAGCTGGAAGGAGCCTCAGAGGTCCTCTATCCTTCCTTTCCTCATATCCTTCCAGTAATCTTTTCTACCATATCCCCAAGTATTTATTCAGTCTCTGACTGAATACTTGCAGAACTAGAGAAATCACCATTCATCAGAGCAACCAGTTCTACTTGTAGACAATATAAATGATTCGAATGTTTTCTCCTCCTATTAAGCTGAAATCTGACTGCCTATTACTACTACCCACTGATTTTTTTCCTGTGCAACTAGATGATGAAATGAATAGAGCTTGGGAGCAGGAGTCAAGAAGATAGGGATTCAAATGGTGCCTCAACCACTTACTAGCTTTGTGACCCTGGACAAGTCACTTAACATCTGACTTTCCTAGTTTCCCTATCTGTAAAATGGGGAATAAAAATAGGGACAAACAGAACAAATATTGACTCTCTTTTGCCTAGGACAGCCCTTGAAATAATCAAAGACAAGATCCATGTCTCATCATCCTTAACCAAATTTTCTCCTTTTTTTTTCTCTAATCCCTTATCATCTGTCTTAGTGTAAATTCTAATGCAGAGGAGCAGCAAGGGCTAGTGACTTGCTCATAGTAAGTGTCTGAACTCAGGAAAATGAGTTAGCATTATCATTTTGTTGTTCTTTTGTGAATTAGTCATATCCATGATATATCCAAGCCTTTATGACCCTGTTTTACAGTTGAGGAAACTGAAGCAAACAGTGTTAAGTGACTTGCCCAGGGTCACACAGCTAGGAAATATCTGAGGCTAGATCCGAACCCAAGTCCTCCTGTCTCAAGTCTTGCTGTCCCAGCCAAATGTTCTTTTCTAGATGAAACCTCTCAACTTATAGAATCATAGATTGACCTTGTGATGGCTGAAGTCAAGACATCCCCTCTGATGTCAGTGGTTCTCTTCCAAGAGGATGGATGAACAGAATCAATTTAGAGTTGCAGGAGATGATCAAGTGTCTGATCCCCTTATTGTAGAGTGAAGAAGCTGGGGCCCAGAAGAGGTTAACTTCTTTCTCCAAGGTAGAACCAGGAGTAAGGAGCAGAGACAGGATTCAAACCCAGACCTCCAATTACAATTTTGGTACACTTTCCATGATTCCATTCTGGTCCTTTTAATCAGTCCCCACAGGGCATGGCTTTCAGTCCCCTCCATCCTAAGCTCCCATCCAAAGGATCAAATCTGTTCCCAATTCCTCTCTTCCCCTCCTCCTCACCCCCAGGGTTCAGTTTGATCTCCCGTCTAAGATGATTTATTTAAACCTGGGGAGTGTAGGGACTTATCACAATGCTCTGATTTTCCCTTTTAAAGGGATTGGATCCCCAGCCCAGCCATGCCTGTGTAATCCATTCATTCCTTCCAAACTCAGCTCTGTGAGTCCATTCACTGGGGATGGGAGAGTGGGGAGGAAGCTGGGATGTGGGGGAGGGGGCCACAAATACAGCAGACAAACAACCTAAGTGGGCTCCTTCCTCAGAGGAAGGCACAGAGTGGTGGTGGGAGTGGTGGGGAGGGAGTCTACTCCCTTTCCAGCTCTTGCCTTCTATAGACTTAGAACCATTCCTGGTTTCTATGGGCATTCTTATTTCTGAGCAATGAATTTGGAATGAGAGGTAGTTTTGGTCATTTTTCAGTCTTGTCCAACTTTTCATGACCCCATTTGAGGTTTTTCTTGGCAAAGATACTGGAGTGGTTTGTCATTTCCTTCTCTGGCTCATTTTCCAAATGAAGAAACTGAGGCAAACAGGATGAAGTGACCAAGTTTCTGAGGCTGAATTTGAACTCAGAAAAATGAGTCTTTTTTTTCCTCTTGACCTGGCACTTTATCCACTGTACTACCTAGCTCTGCCTGAGAGCAGTAATTTTGCCTCTCTTTGCCTCAGTTTCCCCATCTGTAAAACAATGAAGTTGGATTCAATGATCCTTAGGTACCTTCTACTTCTAAAAAGTCTGACTTCTGACACTAACCATAGGATGTCTTATGGATCTCAGCTTTCTCATTTTTAAAAAGAGAGGTCAGACTAGATAATCCATAAATAAATAATAAATCCATAAAATCCCTTCCAGATTTAATTGTGTGACCTAGAGAGGAAATGAAATACAGTAGAAAAGATCATTGAATTTGTACTCAGAAGATATGGTTTTGAGTCTTGACTTATGGGAAAATCAACCTCTCTGGGTCTCAGCTAAGTCATCTATAAAATGGGAGGGGTGGTCTCTAAGGTCTCTCCCACCTCTAAATTTATGATCTGATACCTATAAAGGTAGGATCTGTAGTTCTATCTTAACCTCTGTCCTCCAGCTTGGGTTCGAATTCTAGTTCTGTGGCTTCTGAAGGGTTATGGCTTTGGGCACAGGCTTCCATTTTTGGCAATTGAAGGTGTTGGATTGGGTGATTCAGTGTCTCCCTGTCTCCCAGCCCCCTGCTTCACTATGGCCTTTCCACACTGGGCCTTCTGCCTCAATTCTTATCTACTCGAGTTCAGCCGTTCTCCTGATTTGAAGAGAGGGAACATCAGCCATCTGAAGGCCAGCATGGCACAAGGCCAACAAGATAAGAGGCCAGCCAACTTTTAACTCATTTGGTTCTTTCTTCCCCCTTCTGCTACCCAGCCTGCTTTCAACTTGTGGTCCCTGCTGATGGTGTGTGGGGTGCCTGGGTAGTCCTCGTGGGTGCCTCATAGTCATTCTAAACGATGTCCATTCCAGAGGGAGACAGCTGAGTTCACAAGTCCATCCAGCTTTAAAATAAAAAGTGCAGAGCTTTTGGCTCCAATGGATGATTTGCATGTGATTTACATGCATTTGCATATGGCACAGAGGCCCTCACTCAAAGGATGTGAAATGAAATAAAATTAATTAATTAGTGCAGCCTTCCATAACCCAATAGTCAGTGCCTGACACACATCAGAGACAGAACTGACTTGTAAGGCAATCAATACAAGAAGTCATGGGCCAGAAGAAAGAAAGAGTGAGAGATAGTGATTTCTCAGGGAAGGAGGTGAAAAGAACTGCTGGCTAACCTCAGCTCGCCTTCTTTGTCCCCTGCCTTGAAAAAACAAATCACAAATTTGGAGCTGGATAGGTCTCAATTGCCATTCTTAGTCAACTCCTTCCTGGTTCTGCATCTTTCCTAATATTTCCCACCGTGATTGGAATGAATAGACTCCATCCTGGGTTCAAATCCTAGCTTCGACACTTACCTCTGTTGTGACCTCAGGGAAGTCACCTTATGCCTTTGGACCTCCATTCGTCATCTTTTGGGCTTGACCCCCCTCTTCTGACCTCTGCCTTTGCCCCAGATGAAAGGTGATCTCTCTCCATCCCCTTTCAGGTCTCTCTAGCTCTTCTCAACCTCTCCTAGCACATTCTTTCTTGGACCATCATGATTTACGCACATAGCACGGCCTCTCCATTAGATCAGAAGTTCATGAGGACAGGGAGAGTATCATTTTTCATTTTTGTTTCCTCAATGCCAAGCACATTTCTTATGCATAGCAGGCATGCAATATATATTTGCCAAATTGAATTAAGGGAACCTTACAGAACATTTTCCTGCCCTCCATGCTTCATAGATGTAGAGTTAGGAATTAAATTTGGGTCACCTCTACTCTTCCAACAACACTGCTCTATGGCCTGGGATACATTAGGAAGGGCTGTGGGTCAGTTCAGGGGGGAGTTGCTCTTCTCCCACAGTTGGGGAAACCAAAGTGGCTCAAGCCCCATACGCTGTTCCGTGGCTTGATCCATCATTGTACTTGCAGCTCCCCAATGCCCTTACGATGCTATTATAACAAGAAAATCAATGATCAATGTCTTAATCAATGCTCTGAGTGTGTTTAGACTATATTTTAGAACTAGAAGATGTAACCGTGTGATTTGTAATAAGAATATAGTCCCAGGCAGATGCCTGGAGGTGTAACCAGATTAAGAATGCCATCCAAGGGTGGTACCTGGGTAATTGTTTTAAGTGTGTTGCTATAAATGTGTTACTGCATCAGTCACAAGTAGGTGATAATACATCATCCTATTCTTTATAACAAATTGATTCATGTAGGAGAGTGGCTCTCCATGCAGGTCTGGACAGCCCTGTGGGGCCTGGGGATTTCCCAGAAATAGGGATGGACTTACTATTAGGACAGACATGAAACTATAAAAGAGTCTGTATTGGTCTCAGACCATACTGGATGTGTCTGTAGACCTTTGGCTTGTGTGTTTTCCCTACTCACAATAAAGCCAGATCTCTGCCCAGGAGGACTTCCCAGTCTCATTTCTTTCACTGAGTTGTATATGACAGCAACCTGTATAGTATGGCAGACAGAGCACTGAACTTGGCGATTGGGAAGATTTCTGTTTATATCCTGCCCCTGAACTTGACTAACCCCATAGGTAAGTCATTTAAAGTTTCTGAACCTCAGTCTCTTCATCCATAAAATTAGAGAGATAATAATACCTGGGGACCTATAATCCCACATAGAGTTGTTGTGAGAACTAAACAAAATATGAGGCTCTGCAAACTTTAAAGTGTCATATGAATGTCAGTTTTTATTGTTATTGTTATTATTATTATTATTATTAGTAGTAGTAGTAGTAGTAGTAGTAGTAGTAGTAGTGTTGTGGTTGTTTGTGTTTGAATTGGTAGCTACTACCCTATGAGCTCTTAATTAAATTTCATATCACATCTAGTGCTTAGGACAGTGATCACATTTACTTAATAATGTTATGTGAGTGAATGAATGAATTATTGAATGAAAGAAAGGCTTGGAATCAGGATCTCTGTTCTGTAGTCTGACTTTAGTTGCTCAGGAGTAAAGTCTTCTAGATTCTCTGGAATGGCAGACTAAGAAATCTATTTTCCAAAAGGACATGATTTCTAACCCTCCTTCTGACCCTCTGTCTCAGCTGTCAAGATCTGTGGTTGGTTAAATTTCTTTCTCTCTCTCTCTCTCTCTCTTTCTCTCTCTCTCTCTCTCTCTCTCTCTCTCTCTCTCTCTCTCTCTCTCTCTCTCTCTCTCTCTCTCTCTCTCTCTCTCTCTCTCTCTCCTTCCCTCCCTCCCTCCCTTCTTCCTTCGTTCCTTCGTTCCTTCGTTCCTTCGTTCCTTCCTTCCTTCCTTCCTTCCTTCCTTCCTTCCTTCCTTCCTTCCTTCCTTCCTTCCTTCCTTCTTTCCTTCCTTCCTTCCTT
Source organism: Monodelphis domestica (assembly GCF_027887165.1). Classification (NCBI taxonomy): domain Eukaryota; kingdom Metazoa; phylum Chordata; class Mammalia; order Didelphimorphia; family Didelphidae; genus Monodelphis; species Monodelphis domestica. The sequence goes on from NC_077230.1 coordinate 390,928,631, forward strand.
ATTTTCTTCCTTCCTTCCTTCCTTTCTTTCTTTCTTTCTTTCTTTCTTTCTTTCTTTCTTTCTTTCTTTCTTTCTTTCTTTCTTTCTTTCTTTCTTTCTTTCTTTCTTTCTTTCTTTTTCTTTCTTGTTTGCTTGCTTTCTCTTTCTTTCTTTCTTTCTTTCTTTCTTTCTTTCTTTCTTTCTTTCTTTCTTTCTTTCTTTCTTTCTTTCTTTCTTTCTTTCTTTCTTTCTTTCTTTCTTTCTCTTTCTGTCTTTCTTTCTCTCTCTCCCTTCCTTCCTTCCTTCCTTCCTTCCTTCCTTCCTTCCTTCCTTCCTTCCTTCCTTCCTTCCTTTCTTTCTTTCTTTCTTTCTTTCTTTCTTTCTTTCTTTCTTTCTTTCTTGTTTGCTTGCTTTCTCTCTCTCTCTTTCTTTCTTTCTTTCTTTCTTTCTTTCTTTCTTTCTTTCTTTCTTTCTTTCTTTCTTTCTTTCTTTCTTTCTTTCTTTCTTTCTTTCTTCCTTTCTTTCTTTCTTTCTCTCTCTCCCTTCCTTCCTTCCTTCCTTCCTTCCTTCCTTCCTTTCTTCTTTCTTTCTTTCTTTCTTTCTTTCTTTCTTTCTTTCTTTCTTTCTTTCTTTCTTTCTTTCTTTCTTTCTTGTTTGCTTGCTTTCTCTCTCTCTTTCTTTCTTTCTTTCTTTCTTTCTTTCTTTCTTTCTTTCTTTCTTTCTTTCTTTCTTTCTTTCTTTCTTTCTTTCTTTCTTTCTTTCTTTCTTTCTTTCTTTCTTTCTTTCTTTCTTTCTCTCTCTCCCTTCCTTCCTTCCTTCCTTCCTTCCTTCCTTCCTTCCTTCCTTCCTTCCTTCCTTCCTTCCTTCCTTCCTTCCTTCCTTCCTTCCTTCCTTCCTTCCTTCCTTCCTTCCTTCCTTCCTTCCTTCCCTCTCTACCTTAATATCAATTCTATGACAGGAGAGCAACCAGGGCTGGGCAATTGGGGTTAAGTGACTTTCTCAGGATCATATAGCAGAACCTTCAGACTCTACCTAGCTGCCTCAGTCTCCCTTTCTTTAACATAGGCAGGTAGCAGAATGGTAAAGTAGAAGAGGCAATAAGTTTAGAGGCACAAGACTTGGGTTTGAATTGTGGTTTTGACATTTCCTTGGTAACCTTGAGCAAATTATTTTCCTTTTTTAGACCTCAGTTTCCTCATCTATAAAACATAAGGGGAAGGGAATGGCTATATGATTTCTAAGGTCCTTCCCTTCTCTAGATTCTCTTATCCTATTAGCTGGTGATTGATTCATTTAAGAAACACTTATTAAGTGACAACTGTGTTCAGTATCCTGCACTTAGCATTGAGAGCAATGGAATTTAATAAATGTTTGATGATTGATGAAATGAACCAAAGATTCTGCCATCAAGAATCTGACAGTCTTGGGGGGGGGGGTTATAATATTAGTACAGATAAATATAGTCCATAACATTTTATATCAATTTTATCAGACAGACACAAAGTGATTTGAGAGATGAGAAGGAGGAGAGAGGAAGGGAGAAGGGAAGATGTTGTTGCCAACCAACTTAATCAGAGAAATCGTTCTGGAGGAACATTTGGACTTTAGCAGAAATATAGGAATTGCTCAGGGAAGGAAGGGTTTTCTAGACATAGGGAATATGATGAACAAAGAGAGGCACATAGATGAGAGAAGAGGACATGATCATTGGGTAGTCCATACTGGTTAGAGTTTAGAGTTTAGGGAGAGGAGTTATATGAAAAAAGATTGGGAAGACAGATTGGTATCAGAACAAGAGAGAAAGTGGTCTTGCATGCTGGGGTAATAAGTTGGACTTTGATTCAGCATGAAGTAGTGACTGAAGGACTGAACTTAATGGGTTCTGCTCCTGCTATTTACCAAGTTGTCCAACCACAGGGGAGTTACGTATTCTCTCTGTGCTTCAGTGTACGCATGTAAATGGAAGTGGGGTTGGACTAGCTGAATTTGAGCACTAAATAAATGATCCTATGACCACTCTCTGGGTCTCAGTTTCCCACCTATAAAATTAGACAAAACTGAAACAGCTGTCATTTGAGGTCCCCTCAAGTCCTACACTAATGATCCTATGTGTCTTCTCTGGGCCACAGTGTCTTTATCTGTAAAATGAGGTAAAGTTGAACAGGATGGTCTTCTCAGGTCTTGATATTTGATCCTGTGATCAGTGGGCAATTGGGAGCCACCGAGGGCTTGGGGAGAGGGGTGATGTTGCACAAGTTTGGAAGATGAGTTAGTAAATGGTGTCAAAGACATATTGGAAGGCAGGCTGCAAGAGTCCAAGCCATCGTCCCCCTCCCCAACTTATCTCTCTTCCAGGGTGATGTTTTAAAGAGGGATGTGTTTCTGACAGCAGAGAGCAGTAGTTAATTTCTTCCAGCCCTCTGGCCATGTGCTAATGAGATGCCAGCATAGCGTGTATCATCCAAGTGGCTTTTTTTACACACCAAGGAAATCTGCAACTGAGAGATTCAGCACAAGATTTTAACTCGATGCCATTTGTCGCCCTGGGTCCATCTTCCTCATCTCTCTTGGTTGTGAAGCTCTCAGAGGGCAGAGAATGGGTCCATTCATTTAGGTCTGAGGCAGTACAGTGTAAAGGGAGAGGGCTCTGCCTTTAGAGCCAGAATATGGGCTGATGACCTCCCCCTGACACTGGTTGTGCAAGCTAAAGCAAAGTCACAACCTCTCTGAGTCTCAGTTTTCCCATCTGTAAAATGGAGATGATCATGAGTGCTTTTTGTAAATAGCCAGGCAGTTGTGAGAAAGCACATCATGAATGCTAACATTCTTAGAAACAGAGAGCCAATATTTTTATTATGTATGGTTCCCAGTACAGTCTGATACACCAAAAGGCTGTGTGCATGGAAAGTCGTTACACTAGTCTAGTGCCAACTAAAATCCTACCTTCTCCAGAAAACCTCACTAAGCTCTCTTTATTCCATTGCTTTCCCTCTATTAGTTATTTCCTATTTATCCTGTATAGTTTGCTTTGTAGATATTCATTTGCATATTGTCTCCCCCCATTAGATTATAAACTCCTTAACAGCAGGGATTATCTTTGGACTCTTTGTATTCTCAGTGCTTGGCAGAGTGCCTAACATAAAGTAGTTGTTAATAAATATAAAATAAAAATAAGAATTTTAAATATATTTATTAAATTATATAAAAACGTAAAAATTAAATTATATAATATAAATATAGAAAATATTTATTTAAATTAAAGTTAAAAAATAAAAATATTTCTTGATTCAATGAATCCCCACATAGTGCCTAGATTAGAATATGCTCAGTTTGTTTTCAGCAAGTGCCTAAGCCATTTGCAGTTTAGAACAAGAACACATCTAGAAATCAGATAACCTGGAATAAAATCATATTTCTACATTTATTGCCCATGTATATAGACTTCCTGAAAGCCATTCCATTTCTTAGGGACTTCATTTCCTCATCTGTAGTAATGACAGCTGACTGATGCTACTCAAAGGCAGTGGCATAATGGCCTGGAGTCATGAGGACCTGAGTTCAAATCTACCTTCAGATACTTACTAGCTGTGTGACTCTGAATGAGTCACTTAACCCTGTTTGCCTCAGTGTCCTTATCTATAAAATGAATTGGAGAACAAAATGGCCAACCACTCCCAATATTCTTATCAAGAAAACTCCAAATGGAGTTGGACTTGACTAATGGACAAAAGAACAATAAAATTATTACACTGATTAAGATAATGAAGCTTTTGAAGGCATCTAGTTCCCACTGGTTCCCCCCCAACAACCCTGGGTGATTGGGACTGCAGGTATTATTATCTCTGTTTATAGAGAGGAGGAAGTATTGTATAATGGATAGAGTGATGGACTGGAATGTCTTTCAGTGGGGTGTAAGCTCCCATCATGGTGCCTGGTGTTATATTTATATTGTTCATCCTTTGTTGCAGAGGACCCACAACATCACAGGGTAATGTCTTGACTTGAGAGTGATTGGATTCAAGTGAGGCAGAGTTCCACAAAGTCATAAGTCTCACTCCCTCTTTCAGAGTCGTCAAGGTCCAGGGGCAAGATAGAAGTCAAGATGACTGGTGATGGCCTGGGATGCAGTGGAGGACCTTGGTGTCTTCTACATCTGGCCAAGCTCTGAGTGCTCCACAGCTCCTACGTGAGCAGCCTTTGTGACCAGTGCAACAAACTCTTCTCATCTGCCCCTTCTGCCAGGGGAAGTCTTCACATGCTTCACAGACACCCCCAACTCACCAACAAGTTTGAGGTCTATTAGTTACCCTCAACCTAGTTTAGCCTGGTAGGAATTTAATAAATGAATGACTGTAAAATGATATAAAAATAATAAGAATAATTGCATTTGTATCAGGCTTTAAGGTTTGCAAGGAGTTTTACAACTATAAAATTTGATCTTTATGATAACCTCACGAGGTAGTTGCAATGACTACCTCCATTTTGTAGATGTAGAAACTAAGGCTGAGAAAACATGCTCAGGATCCTACAACCAGTATGTATCTGAAATGGACCTCGAACTTGGACCCTGTAGGTTCTAAGACTATCACACTATCCAGACAGACTGAGTGCTGGAAGGGACCTCATAGACCATCTATTCTAACTTCTATCTGTAGCCCCGTCACTTCATTTTATAGGGGAGAGAACTGACAGGAAGTGATTCACCTGAGGCTCTACAGGTAATAATAACTAGAAGTAGCTTTTGAACCCAGGTCCTCTGACTTCAAATCCAATGTTCTTTTCCATTTTGCCCCTAGGCCTACATTCAAATTCTACTGTGGACACTTAACGACACTATGATCCAGGATGAATCATTTAATCTCCATGTTCCTCAAGCAAATCTCTGAATTCAGCAATTGAGTCATAGCTGGGTCATGATCTGACCTGGAGGAGAGGATTTTCATATGGGGATTTTGCTACGATGAAGAAATCACAAATGCTTTGATTACCCATGCAAAGATGAAGAGGTTGAAGCTCAGTGTGGTTAAGTGATTTGTCTAGAGTCACACAGCTATTATGTGTCAGGGGTGATATTCAGACCTTCTGACGGAAGGCCCAGCACTTCTTCAATTCGACTATGATGCCTCAATGTGAGATGAAGGACTCGGATGAGGTAATCTCTATCATCTATTCCAGCTGTGGTATGGCATGATTCTATGAAAAAAGTGGCAGTCTGTGGGCAGGCACAGACTTAGAAGAGGAACTAAGTAGGAACTAAGTCTGAAGTAATAATACATTGGATTTGAGATAAGAGCTAGGCTTGAATCTTAGGTGCTTTGTGTTAGCAAGTCAGTTAACCTATCTGGGTTTCAGTTTTCCTATCTATAGAAACAAGGGGTTAGAATTGAACATGAATGTTGCCCAATTACAAAGAACAATCTTGACTTCTAAGAAGAGCTGAGACAAGATGTTTCTCCTCATTCCTTTGCAGAGGTTGGAGTAGGGCCCAGGAGTATAAAACACTGCATACAGTATAGAATTTTTCAAAATATTGATTGATTTTAATGATTTTTCCTGTTCTTCTTTTCCTTAAAAACATCTACCTACCTACCTACCTACCTATCTATCTATCTATCTATCTATCTATCTATCTATCTATCTATCTATCTATCTATCTATCTGTCTGTCTGTCTATCTATCTATTCATCTATCTATATCTATTTTATCTATCTCTGTCCATCTATCTATCTATCTATCTATCTATCTATCTCATCTATCTATCATCCATCCATCCATCCACCAATCCATCCATTCATCCATCTATCCAAATATCTATCTAGGCATGTATATATGTAAGTATGTATTTATGTATCCATCTATCTTCATATCTATCTATCCATTCATCTAAATATCTATCTATCCATCTAAATATCTTTTCATCTATCTAAATATCTATATATGTATCTATTTATCTATCCATCCATCCTTCCATCCTTCCATCCATCCATCCATCCATTCATCTATCCATCCATCCATCCATCTATCCATCTATCTATCTATCTATCTATCTATCTATCTATCTATCTATCTATCTATCTATCCATTTATCCATCTATCTATCTATCTATCTATCTATCTATCTATCTATCTATCTATCTATCTATTAGATGGTTCTCTGGGAGGGAAGAGGGAAAGGGATACAGGGAGAAATTTAGGCAATGTAAAAATGAAAGTTATCAATAAAATTGTATTTAAGAAATGGCAACTGTTGCATTTCTTGGCTTTCAAAATCCCTTCCAGCTCTAAATCCCCAAAACTTATGATCCTGTACATGTCATAACAGTTAACATACACTCTTCTCAGTCACCAATACCTTAGTAAATGTGTGTGTGTTTTAGATTTGATTTTAATTGTCAGGAGAATGAAGAGATCTTGAGGCCACTGTAGAAGTGAGGAGATACAAAAATCCAATGATGGATAGTGAAGAGAAGTAAAGATCAACTTTGCTGCCAGAGAAATAGCTGGCAAGTCAGACCCTCGAGCAAAGCTCTTGGAGACAAAGTGGTCTCTGAGGTTGGTCCCTAGAAGGCATGAAAACCAGGTCATATAGAACCCAAGGGAAGCTAATGAAAATTAAATCTAGGCTGAAAACTGAATCAAGTCTTGCTATTCCCTTTCCATGGCCTTTAGCAGCAGTGCAAACCCTGAGTGTGCTCTGGGCTGGGGAAAGCTTACCCTATACCAGACGATTTCTCGCATCCGGCCATCTGTCTTGAAGTTACATTTCAATGTCACAGCATCTCCAACCACCACAGGTGGAAGTGGCTCAATGCTCACAGTCAGGTAGCCTGTAGGGAGAAAAGAGAAAGGAAAAAGGTGATTGTGAGGATGAGATAGTATAAAGATTGTTTGAGGGGGGAATGTACAGCTCTTGTCCTCAGGGCTATCTCTAATCTGAGGGGTGAGGTGCACAGTCCTCACTGAGTGGGGAAGCCATAAAATAAAATATTGCCATACACCAGAACATCCCAAGAAAACAAATTAATAAGCTCAGAAAAAGGTAACATATCTGAGCTAGGATTGGGGAGGGAATGGAAAACAGGAACTTGCATTGCAACTGATTTCCCTTCCTTTCTCATAGGCATTTTACCCAATCCTTCCATCCTAGGATTCAGCAAGTCATTAATTTCATCATTTTATCATTCATTCATTCATTCATTCAACAAAATTTTATTAATGAGCCAAACCCTGTGTATATCACTGGAGGGGGAGAGGGAAGAATGGTCCATTCAAGGATATTTGGTCCCTGCCCTCATAGAGCTTACAATCTATTAGAGAAGAGAGAAGTCAGGCAGATAAATATTCCCTTTCTTCTCCTCTTTTCAAGTATACCACATAAATAAAATAGCTAAAATAAAATCTGCTAAAATAGCAGATGTGGTAGTATATAGAATGATATATTTGGAGTTAGGAAGATCTAGGCTAAAATTCTTCTTCATATACTTTCTAGCTATGAGAGTATTTTCCTCTGAAATTACCTCCCATTTACCCTGTATGAATCTTTTATATACAGTTATTTACATGTTGCCCTTCCCTCTAATTTGAATGAATTCTTTGAGGGAGCAGATAATGTTTGCTTCTTTCTTTCTATCCCCAGCATTTAGCACAAAAGACTGAAACATTAAGTTGTTCAATCTTGTCCAACTCTTTGTGACTCCATTTGGGATTTTCTTGGCAAAGATACTAGAGTGGTTTGCCATTTCCTTCTCCAACTCATTTTATAGATGAGGAAACTGGGGCCAACAGGGTTAAGCGACTTTCCCAGGGTTATCCAGCTAGTAAGAGTCTGAAGTCAAATTTGAACTCATAAAGAGGAGTCTTCTTGACTCCAAGCCCAGTGCTCTATCCACTGGACCACCTAGTTGCTCGACCTTTCACATAATAAATCCTTTAAAATACTTGCTGACTTCACATGAGTACCCTGAAACTGAGAGAGGCTAAAGGGTCCCAGCATTATTGGAGTTAGTAAGCATTTGAGGCAGGATTCAAACCCAAGTCTTCATGATTGTAAGACCAATATATTCTAGCCACCAGATCACAGTGCTTCTTCTCTCCTCTCTAGATCTCAGTTTCCTTTTGCATAAGAGAAGAGGACTGGATACAATGATCTCTAAAGCCATTACTTGCTTTAACATTCTGGATTCAGAAAAACAACAGCAACAACAAAAACAAAATAGTGTACCTTGAGTATATAATGGCTGGGATCTTGTGGAAGAAAGACCTCCTTTGGTCCGACCAAACTTCGCAACATGAGAATACACTATAGACCTATGGTACCATATTTAAGGGTCACGGTCTTACTATTCTTCAAGTCATCTTGCTTCTCTGGGTCTTGGTTTCCTTCTCTATTAAACGAGTTGAATTAAATTATCTCTAAGGGGCCCTTCTACTTCTAACATTCTGTGATAGTTAATTATAAAATATCCTTCTTAGACCTGTTTATATATTCAGACAGTCGGCCAATGAATTGTTCTCCTGGGTCTGGGCATCTGGGAGTATGAGAGAGTAGGAAAGAGCCCTAGATTTACATTGAGAAAACCATGGTCTGAAATCTCATTTTACAGCTTTCTAGCCATGTGACTATAGACAAGTCACTTAATGACTTGTGGTCCAGCCTTGAGATGGAATGAAGAGGTAGGGGTCTGCCCCTCCCAAGAGCTAACCTGATTAGCTGCTCATTTCTTAGATTCTTAACACTAGAACTCCTAGCAGTTTGGCACTGTTCCTCCTCCTCCCCCCCTTCCTTCCCTTTCTAAATATGCTGCCTTTAAAGATACAGAAAAAAGGTTGCCCACTATTCTCAGTAAGGCCCAGATTATCCATGGAGGTCGCCTCTTCTTCCTGAAGGAGGGGAGGAAGGACAAGCACCCCAGCCGCCTGGCTTGCTTTGACATGAATCAACCAAGGTGGATGCAGATGGTGAGCTCGTACTCTCTTTCCCAGACTAGAAGTGACAGACTGGGGATGGAGATGGGAAAAGCAGCTTACAATGTCAACACTTGTTAGTGGTCAGGGAGTCACAGGTATGCCTCTGGTGGGAGGAGATCATGTTGGCAGACTTCCTTGTTGTGACTGCTAACGATAGGATCTAGTTATCACAAACTCAGAAGATGGGAACGTTCATGGTATGTGGCTTCATGGAGCCATTCCAGAAGTATGCAGAGTCTTAGAGGGACCAAACCCAAAAGACAAGAAACCAGACAAGCTCATCCCCAGCAAGCTGGCAAAGATGGCAAAACATGGGGATAGTCAATGTTGGAGGGGTTGTGGAAAGTCATGCCCACCATGCCAATGGGATGTTGGAGCTACGAACTGGTTCAACCATTCTGGAAAGCAATTTGGAATTGGGGAGAGAAAATGGCTACAATGTCCTTTGCCTTTGATCCAGAGAGTCTCCTGCTAGGTACAAATCCTAATGATGTCAAAGACAGAAAAAGGTCTTGTATATGCCCCAAATGGTCATGAAGTGCATTAATTAGTATCTTGAACCTTTGGACTACTTTTCCCACAATCCCTTTTTTCCTTTCTGTTCATGTGTGTCCTTTATGTCATGGGTTTAACCTGTGGGTAACACCTCCCTCTCTTTTTTTCCATGTGGAAGGCTGGTGAGCTCTCTTGGTTTCTCTAGCCTTTTACTTTCCCTTTGCTTCAAGTTAAATATTAATAAACATTATTAAATATAAAAAAGAGAGGGAGGCATTATCCACCTATAATGTAGGGGGCAGCTGGGTGGCTTAGTGGATAGAGAGCCAGGCCTAGAGACAGGAGGTCCTAGGTTCAAATCTGGCCTCAGACACTTCCCAGCTGGGTGACCCTGGGCAAGTCACTTGACCCCCATTGCCTAGCCCTTACCACTCTTCTGCCTTGGAGCCAATACACAGTATTGATTTCAAGATGGAAGGTCAGGGTTTTAAAAAAAAAAACTCTATAATGTAAAGGATTCACATAAACAGAAAGGGAAAAGGGATTGTGGGAAACAGTCCAAGGATTCAAGATTCTAATTAATACTGCAGCAGATAACTTGAAACAAAATAGGTGCACATTGATTAGGAATGGCCAAAGGCTTTGCAATACATGAATTCAGTAGGATACAACTGTGCCTTATGAATGATGAATATGAAGAATTCAGAGAAGCATGGGAAGACCTTTATGATTCAGGGTGAAGTAATTAGAATCAGGAGAACAATATTCAAATGACATCCATAATGGAAATGGAAAAACAACCCCTCCCCAAACTGAATTTTTCTAGTTATAGTAACCAAAGATAATAGATGAGAATATATTCTTCCTTCCTTGCAGAGGTGGGAGCTTTACATGTGTGGAAATTTACATATACTTTCAGCTTAGTAGGTATATTTGTTAGTTTTGCTGAATTGTGGTCTCTTTTTTCTCCACTTTTCTTAGTTCTTTGTTATAAGGAAGTGCTAAGGGAAGGGAGAGTGGAAGGATACATTCAGAAATAAATGCAATGAAAAAATAGATTTTTTTTAAAGTAAAAGCAAAAGGAGGGGCAATTAGGTGGCTCAGTGAAAGCCAAGCCTGGAGTTGGGAGGTCCTGGGTTCAAATATGACCTCAGATACTTCCCAGCTGTGTGACCCTGGACAAGTCACTTAACCACAATTTCCTAGTCCTTCCGTCTCTTCTCCCTTGGAACCAATACACAGTATTGATTCTAAGATGGAAGGTGAGGGTTAAAAAAACAGCAATGTGGAAGGTAGTAAAATGGAGAGAAAGCAAGGTCTGGAGTTGGAAGATTCTAAGTACAAATCTGGCCTCAGACTTTTCCTAGCTGGATGACCCTGGGCAAGTCACTTCATCCCAACTGCCTAGCCCTTGCCATTCTTCTCTCTTAGAACTGATACCAAGGCAGAAGGTAAGGTGGTTTTTTAAGCCATGTGGCATAGTAGAGAGCCAAGAAGGCAAGAAGCCAGTTTCTCTAGGTTCAGATCCTATCTCAGACACCATCTATTAGTGTGACCAGAGATGATTAAATTTTTTTAACTCTTACTGTCTGTCTTAGAATTGATAATTGATACTAAGGACTGGTTCTAAAGTAGTAGAGCAGTAAGGGCTGGGCAATAGGGGTTCAATGACTTGCCCAGGGTCACACAGCTAGGATGTGTCTGCACTGAGCTGCCTAGCTTCCTCAGTGATAAACTATTGTTCTAGGCAACTCCTCTTTGACTCAGTTTCTTTAGGCTCAGTTTTCTCAGCTATAAAATGGAAATATGAAGACTGGTACTATCCACCTCACAGGGTTGTTTCAAGGAACATGCTTTGTAAGCAGTAGGTTATTATAGAAATGTGAGTAGTTATTATCATTGAAGCCAGGCAGATGTCACAAGTTGGAGGGGACGTGCTGATGTGCTGTCATCAGTCTTGGTTAGACAGATTCAAGAAGGATTTAGATAAATTCCTTCATGGGAGATGCATATCAGATGATGAGAGAACCATAGGGGCTGGTCTGGGACACATTGCTAATCTAAAAATCTGACTTCATTAACCAAAAAAAAAGTGCCTCCAATCAGGATGGGGATCAGGAGGGACCAACCATGCAAGGACCTTACTAGGGATGGAGAAAAAGAAGACTCAGGTGGGGTGGAAAAGAGGATATCTGCCTCCAAGTATCTGGAGGGTCATCACTCATAAGAAGGATTCTACTTGTTCTATGTAGCCTCAGAAATATGAACTAGGAGCAATGGATGAAAGGATCATGAGGCAGATTTTAAACTAACATAAAGAATAACTTCCTAGCAATTAGAATTGTCCCCAAGGGGGCAGCTGGGTGGATCTGTGGATTGAGAGCCAAGTCTAGAGAAGGGAGGTCCTGGGTTCAAATCTGACCTCAGACACTTCCCAGGTGTGTGACCCTGGGCAAGTCACTTAACCCCCATTGTCTAGCCCTTATCACTCTTCTGCCTTGGAAGCAATACACAGTATTGATTTTAAGATGGAAGGTAAGGGTTTGATATCCAAAGTATAAGAGAAATGTATAACCTTTAAACTATCCCCCAATGGATAAATGATCTTCAAATGAATAACAAGGGAGTAGTTGAGTGGCTCAATAGATTGAGAGCCAGGCCTAGAGATAGGAGGTCCTGGGTTCAAATCTGATCTCGGATACTTCTTAGGTGTGTGACCCAGGACAAGTCACTTAACCCCCATTGCCTAGCCCTTACCACTCTTCTGCCTTGGAACCAAGACACAATATTGAATACAAGATGGAAGATAAGGGTTTAAAAATGTTTTAAAAACTGTCCCCAAGTGGAATGGACTGTCCTGGGGAATAATGAAGCCCCCCCCCCCCACTAGCAGTTTCCAAGTAGAGGCTGGAGGAACACCTGTCAGGGATGCTGTAGGGGGAATTTCTGCTCAGGCTCAGGTCAAATTAGATGGTCTCTGAGGTCCCTTCCAGTTCCAAGATTCTTTGTTCAAGGTTGTATACCAAGTCAATCTGATAGACACTCAGGAAAATAGACATAAGGAATGAACAACAAGGACTCCTTGTTGGTGCTGGAATCTGTACTCAGCCAGGAAGCTTCTGCTTGAAAAAATATCATTGAGATCATTTGTTTTGACACTGGCTACACTTTCCCCAGTAATCCTCCCCTCCCCTCCCAGAGATCCAGCTCTTAACTGATTATTTTTGATTTCAAAACTACAGCAAAATGAATTAACATATTGAAAAGATCTGACACATGGGCAGTATTCTCCACCTGTGGCTCCTGCCTCTGGAGAGGATCAAGGAAGGGAGAGCAGAATGTCTTCCCAGTTCTCTTTGGGGGGAAAGGGGGGCTATGCTTATTTTTTTTTATCATTTTATAATAGTCATTTTTGGTTGGTTGGGGGTTTGGGGTTTCCCCATTTTCATTGTAGTCAGTGTGAGTATTGTTTTTCTCCTGCTTACTCCATTTTGCCTTTGTTCACGTAAGTCTTTCCATGTTTCCCTGAATTCATCATGTTCATTGTTTCTTACAGCACAATAATGTTCCATTATGTTCATGTACCACAATTGGTTTAGCCATTCCCCTATCTATGGGGATCTACTTGGGGTTTTGTGGGGGGTGGAGGGGAGGGTCGGTACCACAAAAAAAGCTGCAATAAATATTTTGGTGTATCTGGAATCCTTTTTGCCAGTGGCTTTGAGGTCTTTGCCTGGCAACGAAATCTTTGGATCAGAGTATGGGAATTCTGCTCTCTTTATTAACATCATTCCAACTTGTCTTCAAGAATGGGTGTACCAATTCGCAGCACAACAAGGCATTAAGATGCTTGTCTTTCCATAACTCCTCCAACTTTGGCTTTTCATCTTTCAACATTTTCATTAATTTCTGGGTATAAGATTCACCTTCAGGGTTATTTTGATCTGTACCTCTCTACATATGATTGTTCATGTTTTGTTATTCTTTTTTAACCCTCATATTCCGCCTTAGAATCAATACTGTATTTTTGTTCAAGGGCAGAAGATCAGTAAGGATTAGGTAATGAGGGTTAAGTGACTTGCCCAAGGTCACACACCATAGAAGTATCCAATATCAGATTTGAACCCAGGACCTCCTATCTCTAAGCCTGGCTCTCAATCCACTGAGCCACCCAACTGCCCCCTTGTTATTCTTTTGAGGGTCATTTATCCATTGAGGAATAGTTTAAAGGTTATATATTTCTCTTATACTTTGGATATCAAACCCTTACCTTCTGTCTTATAATCAATACTAAGTATTAGTTTTAAGGAAGAAGAGTGGTAAGGACTAGGCAATGGAGGTTAAGGGACTTGCCCAGGGTAATACAGTTAGAAAGTGTCTGAGGCCATATTGGAACCCAGGACTTCTTTTCTCTCTAGGTCTGGCCTTCTATTACCTGAGCCATTTAGCTGCCCATCTATCACAGGATTGTTTTGATTTGTACCTCTCTTCATGTGGTTGTTCATGGTTTGTTATTCTTTTTTTTTAACTTTTACCTTCCATCTTGGAATCAATACTTTGTATTGTTTCCAGGGCAGAAGAGCAGTAAGGGCTAGGCAATGGGGGTTAAGTGACTTGTCCAGGGTCACTCAGCTAGGAAGTGTCCGAAGCCACATTTGAACCCAGGACCTCCCATCTCTGGACCTAACTCTCAATCTACTGAGCTATCCAGCTGCCCCCTTGTTACTCTTTTGAGAGTCATTTGCTCATATCCTTTATTTATCCATTGAGGAATCGTTTATTTCTCTTATATTTTGAATGTCAAACTTTTATCAGAAGTATTTTAATATCAAGATCCCCCCCCCCCAGCAGTTTCTCCTGGGACAGGAGCTAATTGAAAGACCACACCCCAAAATATGGAAGTTACAGGAAGGCAATTTCCCTCCCCTTTACTCTTCCTGCCTCTCCCAACCCAAATATCCCATTGAAATTGCTGAGTTGATATTAAAACTAAACAAAATCACTTAGCCTGTTGTTTAGTCCAGATTTCTCATCTTCCAGATGGAGATACTAAAGCCTGTCACTTTCATCACACTCCTTATCCCCCAACCCCTTCATTCCCTGTCAATTCAATTCTATTTAACTCAACTCAATTCAACTCAAACAGTAAGCATTTATTAAGTGCCTACTATATGCTATGCCCTATACTTCCCAATAATGATGCAAAGATAAAACCAGAATAGTCTTTGCTCCCAAAAACTGCATATTTTTTCAAAGAAGAAAGGGATAGACTTAAAGAGATAACTAAGTAGAAAATGAAATGGAAAGGGCATTAAAAACTGGGGAAATTGATCAATCCTATGTATTGGTTCCAAGGCAGAAGAGCAGGAATGAGTAGGCAAAGGGGGGTAAAATGACTTGCCCAGGGTCACATAGCTAGTTAGTGTCTAAGGCCAGATTTAAACCCAGGGCCTCCCATCTCTAGGCCACAAGCCAACTAGCAGCCCCTGGAAATGAGTAAAAGCTTTTTGTAAAGCCATTCTAAGAGGCAGAATTAAAGAGGGAGAACTCAAGCATCAGGAATAGTTTGTGCAAAGATGGGGAGGTTGTAGAGAGCCTGATGAGTTTGACAAACAGCAAGCAGGACAGTTGGACTGGAACAGAGAGTATGTGATGTGAGCAGTAATGTGAAATCATTCTGGGAAGAGACCTTGGTACCAAAGAGAAAAAGGTTTTATCTGCTAAAGGAAAGCGCTCGAGCCATTGAATTTAGAATTTGAGGGGATTTGGGAGTCCAATCTCCTTATTTAACAAATATGGAAATTGAGGTCCAGAGAGATTATTCATCTGTGGTCACATAGATAGTGCATAGCAGAGCCAGGATTCAGAACCAAGTCTTCTGACTCCAAATCCAGGGCTTTATTAGATAGAGAGAGTCAGGGTAAGGTTCAAGGTTAAAAATGGGGAAGACAATCAGGGTAGTAAATGATGGTGAGAAAGTAAGCAAACAGAGTGAAGAACATGTATGAGAGAAAATCCAAAGGCAGGATGCTGTGAGTCTCCTGCTCGTACACTACCCTCCCAACCCCAGTCAAGGGTAGCATTGATCCAAGAAAGCACTAAAAGTTTCTCCCACCATTAAGAAAGTGAGAGCAATAGGAGGGAGAGAGAGATGAGTGAAGCCCAATTTAAGGTCTAGGTTACACCTCCTACCACCATCTTTGGAACAGCACGTTGCTATGGAAAAGAAGTGAATCTGGCCAGTTAATTAGCCAGAGGGTAAAGACAGATTTCTTTTTTTATCAGCATTAAATTTGCCACCAAACAGCTCCAGTGCGTGCCCCCCTCCCCCCAAGCCATATCAAGAAGCCAGATCGGGAGCCGAGACGGATTCATCTTAACTAAACACTTCATTATTCTCAATGGCTCCATCACTCTCCCCCTCTATCTCTGACAGCATTTACACCACTCCCGTTAACATACATTTAGCAAAATCACAAGTGATATTTAGCAACCAGGCATCTACCCAACGAGCTGATGAAAAATAATTTCTTCCATCCAGAATCTTGTCTCTTGATGGCCCTACTTTCTCTTTGGTCTTTGCATTTGGTAAAGAGTATGTTTAAGCAGCTGGCCCTGGGCCAGCCCCATCCTTAGGAAGAGTGGAGACTTCTTGAGTGGTGGGATGTTCCGGACAGCACAAAGTCTTGCCTGCTCGCCAAACGTCTCTTCCATTGAATTGCCATATCTTTAGAGAACAGAAAGTCATCTTCTCTAGAAGATTGCTATTAAAATATGGACCTTTCCTGGAAACACTGCTTCAGACTTTTCTTTTAGAAACTTTTCTTTAATTAATTAATTTAGAATATTTTTCCATGTTTACAAGATTCATGTTCTTTCCCTCCCCCCTCCCGTAGCTGGGTTTTTTACACCTGTGCTTTAGACTTTGCTTATTAGCATGGATTCAACTTTCCCATTGGATAATCATCATATCCTGACTTGGTACAGGGTCAGGAATCATTCTCTATTGGACATGCCTACTTGTACTATCCACATATCTAGAATTTGCACTGGGTTATTTCCTTATATTATCATCTCTAGTATCCATCTCTTCTTTTCCACTCACATGGCCACCACTCTACTTCAGGCTTTGATCCCCTCTGCTTCCTATCTCCCTTCCTCAACTCGTCTCTCACAGAGCTGCCAAATGGATATTCCAGAAGCATAGTTCTGACCATGTCATCTTCTTACTCAAAATATTCAGGAACACTATTCTATTGCCTCCAAGATGAAATACAGACTCCTAAGTCAAGCTTTTAAGGTTCCCCAAAATATGGCTCCCACCTACCTTTCTAGCTTGATTTAATTTATACTTCTTCATATGGGGTTGGGCAGGGAGAAGTCAGGAAAGGTTTCATATAGCATCTTCTAGGGGAACACTATTGAAGGTCAGGCAAGTGATTCAGTGGATGGAGAGCCAGATTTGGAGATGAGAGATCTTGGGTTCAAATCTGGTCTCAGATACTTCCCAGCTGTGTGACCCTGGGTAAGTCACTTAATCCCCATTATTTAGCTTTTACCACTCTTCTGTCTTGGAACCAATACACAATATTGATTCTAAAACAGTTTTTTTTTAATGAATTTGAATTTGGCAGCTGTGAGAAGGATGGATTGGAGAGGAAAGAGGCTTGAAGGAGGAAGGTCAATCCTAAAGCTATTATACCCTAAGGCTAAGATGCTGTGTTGAGTCCTTAGGGGGAAAAAGACATTCTTCCCACCTGAGACATCTGGTTGATAGCCCATGTGACCTTGGGCAAGTCCTTCTGTGGACCTCAGTTGCCTCCTCAACTGGAAAATGAGAGGGGTGGACCAGAAATCCCTAAGGTCTCTTTCTAGCTCTCCTTCCTATGACGACTAATGGCAGGGTAATCATTACTTACATGTTACCTGGACCCTGCCAGTCCTCTGTCCCTGGAACCCTTTGACCAGGAGCTGGTGGGTAGGAGCCATGGCTCTCTTCTGGTTAGAATGAAAACCTGGGGTTGGTCTAAAGGGTGCCGGAATAACATAAATCCCCAATGTCACCCAGCTCCTGAGAACCCAGGATTTATCTGCCCTCGATAACAGGAGTTCCACGCTCCACCACTTGTGAAAGAAAAGAGGTCACCCCTATCTCATGAAGATAAATACCGTATCAGGGCAGTTATGACAGGCTCGCTGAGCTCTCTGCGCCGTGTAATTACTATCGTAATAAATATTATTACAACAAACCAATTACTGTAACAGTATCTTTTGGACAGGTACAGACGGCCGATTGAAATACACTCTCTCTGAGCAATTCTAACGGGTGCTCCCAAAAGTCCACTTTCTCACTGGCAGGAGCTGAGGCCAGAGGTGAGCCAGGGTTCTGGGAGATGCCCTTTAAGAAATAAAGATTGGAGTAGCTAGGGGGCACAGTGGTTTGAGAGGAAGGCCTAGATACAGGAGATCCTGGGTTCAAATGTGACCTCAGACACTTCTTAACTGTGTGAACCTGGGCAAGTTATTTAACCCCAGTTGCCTAGCCCTTACCACGCTTCTGCCTTGGAATACGCAGCATTGATTCTAAAATTAATATTGATTCTAATCAATAGAGAACACTGATTCTAAGATCAATCTTGGTTTTCAGAAAGTAAAGGTTTAAAGGAAAAAAAGAAATGAAGGCCAAATGAATGGAAAGATAGTGGGAAGATTGTGGGGACCCAGTTGGCCAATTAGTTGGCATCAGAAATAAGCAAAGAACCTTTTTGGAAGAATATGATGGTGATCATCAGGTATTTATTAGAATCTTATCATTCAGGATAGGAAGAGACTTCAATAATTATCTAACCCCTACCTGGAAAATAATCACTACTATAGCATGCCAGACAAGTTCTAGAAGTCATTCGATCAGAGTGCATGTTGTGCAGTGGTTTTTCAATTGTGCCCAACTCTTTGTGACCCCCATTTGGGGTTTTCTAGGCAAAGACACTGAAGTGGCTTCTAACTCACTTTACAGATGAAGAAACTGAGGCAAACAGATTTCAGTGACTTATCAAGGATCACACAGCTAGTAGGTGTCTGAGACTAGATTGGGACCCATGAAGATGAGTCTTCTTGACTCTAGACTTGATGCTCTATCCACTGTGCTACTTAGCTGCCTGATGAGAGTATACCAGCTACCCTACTGGGCAATACATTCTACTTTTGGACAGTTCTTACTGTTAGGAAATTTTTCCTTAAGACAAACTTATCTGTACTTTCCACCCACTGCTCCTAGCTCAAACCTGTAGAACCAAACAGGACAAGTCAACTCTAAACTCTTTTTCAGTCCTCTGAATACTTAACTATTATTCTCTCCCCACATTCTGTGCCATCTTCCCTCCATTCTCAACCACATATATTCCCTTGGCTAAACATCCCAGTTCATTCAACCATTCTCCATAGCATGAAGTCTTTTATCATCCTGGTCTCTCTTTTCCAGATCCTCTCCACATTACCATTGTTCATCCTAAAATGTGGAATCCCAAACAGGAATGCAATACTACATGTGGTCTGACTCAGGAAGAGAAAAGACAAATTGTCACCTCTGTATTTTGGCATGCTATGCCTCTCTCAATGGAGTCTTGACTTTCCTGGGAATGGGGTAGGAGAGAAGGGAGTACATATCCCATTGTTAGTCATTGTCTTTAGTATTTACTCTTTGAAGGGAGGTCATAAGAAAAGAAGGGTCAGGCTTAGTCTTCTATCTATCAATCTATGTATGTATATATGTATGCATGTATGTATTTGTCTGTCTGCCTTCTATTCATCCATCCATCCATCCATCCATCCATCCATCCATCCATCCATCCATCCATTTATCTATCTATCTATCCATCTATTCATCTATTAATCTATTTCTGTCTATAGATCTCTATCTATCTATCTATCTATCTATCTATCTATCTATCTATCTATCTCTGTCTGTCTGTCTGTCTGTCTGTCTATCTATCTATCTATCTATCTATCTATCTAAACAAGGTTAAGTGACTTCAGCAGGGTTATAGAGCTAATAATCATCTGAAGTTGGATTTGAATTCAGTTCTTATTTATTTATTTAGGTAAATAGGGTGAAGTGACTTGTCCAGGATCACAAAGCCAATAAGTATCTGAGGCTGGATTTGAACTCAGGCCTTATTTATTTAGGCACACGGGTTTAAGTGAATTGTCCAGAATTAGAAGTAATTGTCTGAGGCTGGATTTGAATTCCAGTCTTCCTGACTTCAGGTCCTGCTCTCTATCCACTGTATCACTTAGCTGTCCATGGTCAGGTTTGTTCTACTTGAACTTATCAGGAGAGAATCACTTTTAGAGGATGAAAGTAGCAGAGAGGCAGAGGCAGACTTCATGGATGAAACTCACCCCTGTACAAAAAATATAGAATGGGGCTGCCTTGGGGTTGGGAAGTTAGTGAGCTGATCATCATCCCTGGAGATTTGAATGGTCACTTGTCATACATGCTCTAGAATATATTTCTATTCAAGAAAGTTCAGACTTAGTCATCTCAGGGGCCTACTATCCTTTGAAATAAATCCAAACCCTTTATGTGACTCTTGGAAGCCATTTAATTCTAGGTGTTTCTCTGGTAGCCCAAAAACCCTCAGGGAAGAGCCTGGGTTTTTCATGTATAATTTCTCAGTGGAGATAAAAAGGAGCTGTTTGCCTATTAGGTAAGGATAGGGTTTGCAGATTGAAAAAAACTGATAGCCCCATGTAGCCCTTCATTGGTTGGAATTCAGGGGTTGACCCAATTGAAATCATCAGGTGGGCTGGCCTTTGGGCATAGCCACTGATGGCAGCAGGACCCTGACCACAAAGTCTGGCCCCAGAATTTCTCTTGTGAGTCAGAGGCATTGATGAAGGACTGGAGTGGGAACCCTGTTTCCTCTCCAACCTGTATTCTTACCCCTGCCATCCTTTGGCTGCTCATACATCAAGCCCACGTTGGCTGAACATCTGATGTCTCTGCTGGGAGAGGATCTGGCCTCTTTCATTTAACCAACTTCCCTGCCCCTGACCTCACAACCCTTTCTGAAATATTCCCCCTCTGTGATCTTTAGCCAGCTAATCAAATTCTTCACTGTCAGAGGCAATACATGCTCAAAGGACTCATAGTATTAATGTATTATTCATGATGTATGTATTATTTATCATTAGTTTGTTTATTTATTATTAATTTGTGCTTCATTATTGATAATCATGTGGTTATACTATTAATAATAAGGATTGGTAACCCCAGGCAGTAACAGAACCTTTATAAACATATACCTCAGTAGAGCTGCAAAACCACTGAGCCAGAAGCCAAGAGATCTAGGTTCTAGTCCTGGGCTCTGCCTCTAAATAGCCACAAACAAGCCCTTTCTACCTAGTTGACTTCATTTCACATGCTATAAAATGAGAAAAACAGACAAGAGCATTTCAAAGGTTCTCATCAATCAAGAATTTCTGTGTTTTAAGCCTCTTTGCAGCAAAGACATCCTGTGTTCCAAGCTCCCTCCCAGTTCTGACATTCTCTGTTCTAAGCTCCCTCCCAGCTCTCATATTCTCTGTTCTAAGCTCCCTCCCAGTTCTGACATTCTCTGTTCTAAGCTCCCTCCCAGCTCTCATATTCTCTGTTCTAAGCTCCCTCCCAGTTCTGACATTCTCTGTTCTAAGGTCTCTCCCAGCTCTGACATTCTCTGTTCTAAGGTCTCTTCCAGCTCTGACATTCTCTGTTCTAAGCTCTCTCCCAGCTCTGACATTCTCTGTTCTAAGGTCTCTCCCAGCTCTGACATTCCCTGTTCTAAGATCTCTCCCAGCTCTGACATTCTCTGTTCTAAGGTCTCTCCCAGTTCTGAATTCTCTGTTCTAAAGTCTCTCCCAGCTCTGACATTCTCTGTTCTAAGGTCTCTCCCAGCTCTGACATTCTCTGTTCTAAGGGCTCTCCCAGTTCTGAATTCTCTGTTCTAAGGTCTCTCCCAGCTCTGACATTCTCTGTTCTAAGGTCTCTCCCAGCTCTGACATTCTCTGCTCTAAGGTCTCTCCCAGCTCTGACATTCTCTGTTCTAAGGTCTCTCCCAGCTCTGACATTCTCTGTTCTAAGGGCTCTCCCAGTTCTGAATTCTCTGTTCTAAGGTCTCTCCCAGCTCTGACATTCTCTGTTCTAAGGTCCCTCCCAGCTCTGACATTCTCTGTTCTAAGGTCTCTCCCAGTTCTGAATTCTCTGTTCTAAGGTCTCTCCCAGCTCTGACATTCTCTGTTCTAAGGTCTCTCCCAGCTCTGACATTCTCTGCTCTAAGGTCTCTCCCAGCTCTGACATTCTCTGTTCTAAGGTCTCTCCCAGCTCTGACATTCTCTGTTCTAAGGGCTCTCCCAGCTCTGACATTCTATAATCCGAGACCTGCATATGCTTCCAACATGCCTGGATGGTTAATGGTGGCTGTTTTTGTTCTCCTATTATACCAAAGAAAATCTGGTTCTTGTCTAGGGAAAGATTGGCTCCAAGTTCAAATCAGAAAGGGTCTGATGTTAGTAACACATGGACCTAGTTGGATTGTAACTTTTCTGTTTCAATGTTTTTTTCTCATCTTTTTCTGTTTCTCCGATCCTTTCTTCTCCTCTTCTCCTTTCTTTTTTGTTGAGATTGGGTCTTCTTGTATTGCCCATGAATGTGCCATTTAGCACCAGTCAAGTGCTTTACAAATACTATTTCATTTGACCTTCATAACTACCCTAAGGTTGGTGCTATAATTTTCCTCATTTTATAGTAGAGGAAACTGAGGTAAATAGCAGTTAAATGAGTTTCCTGGAGTTATACAACTAGTAAATGTCTGACATCATTTTGGGGCTCAGGCTTTCCTGACTCCAGGCCCAGTACTCCATCCACCTAGATGGGCTTGCTGACCTTTGAGGACCCTTCCAATTCTTAGACTCCAGGTTTTATACAGGGATTATAATTTTGATATCTGGGTCATTTCAGCTTCCAAAGAAAAGCCAAGACTATGCTATGAGAGGAAGGACAGAAAAGCATCCTGGGAATACTGACCTGTTCTCCTTCCCAATCCAGAAGAGGGGGCTATTCCTTTTTTTAGAATGACCCCTTCCTAAGCCCCTCAAAATCCTCCAACAGAAACCAGCTTTTCTTGGGTATAACAGGAGAACAAAAATAACCACCATTAGCCATACAGGCATGTTGGAAGCATATGCAGGTCATGGATTGGAGAATGTCACAGCCAGAAGGGCCCTTAGAACAGAGAATGTCCCTGTGTACAAGTTAACAAAAGAGTCAAAGGTATGAATGCACAACTCCCCAAGACCAAGGGCTGCTGATGTGGCAGGGAGGAGACTCCCTGGGAGGCAGCCCACAAAGAACACAAGTCCTAAGGTCTAATCATGGACACACAACTGGCCAAGTTACCTCTGATCTCTCTAACCCTCATCCCCTCTTGCCTGGACGATTGCTGCTACTAGCAAGTTTGTCTCTTTGACTCCAAGTCTCTCCCTGCTTGCCTCTGTCCTCCACCTAGCCATCTTTATTATGCAAGCAAGTCATCCTTCCTTGGGAAGGTTCTGTATCTCCCCATTGCTTCCAGGATAAACTCGAAATGCAGGTCTGGTATTTAAAACCCTTCTCAGGCTGGCTCTCCCTCAGGCTTTGAGTGTTATTACACATTACTCCCCTTCATGTACTTTACATTCCAGACAAACAAGACGATTTTCCGTTCCCCAAACCTAGTGCTGCATCGGGGTCTCAGGCACTATCTCTTGTTGACAGCAATCTTAGCAAGCACCTACTATGGGCCACGTGCTGCATTCAATGCTGGACTTACAAAGAAGGGCAAAGAAAACAGTCTCGGACTCATGGTCTAATTATCATGCCCTCTGGATGTTGTAGTCATATGTTTACACACACACACACACACACACACACACACACACACACACACATGGTCATACATTCCACTGTTTCTGTTACCTTTTGCATCTCCACCAACAGCCGGACCTCAAGAGATTCAGAGAAACCTTAGACTTAACTACCCACTTTCCAAGCATTGTCTAAATAGGGCTAAAGTGGATGAAATGGGGAATGTTGGATGGGCAGAAGGACTCAAGAAAGCAGAAGGATAGAGGTATGATTCAGAGAATGAATGTTATAACAAAATATCCTTTTCACACTGCTAGCACTGGAAGGGATCTTAGAACAATGAATTTTAGAGCTAGAAAGGACTTTGGAACAGAAAATGTCATTTTTACAATGGAACTTTAGAGTATAGAATGTCGGAGCTGAGGAGGGTCCTGAGATCACAGAACATCAGAGCTGAAAGGGACCCCCAGAAAAGAAACTCTCAGAGCTGGGAAGGAGCTTAGAACAGAGAACGTCAGAGCTTGGAGAGATCTTAGAACAGAGAATGTCAGAGCTGGGAGAGACTTTAGAATATAAAATTTCAGAGCTGGGAGAGACGTTAGAACAGAGAATGTCAGAGCTGGGAGAGAGCTTAGAACAGAGAATGTCAGAGCTGGGAGAGAGCTTAGAACAGAGAATGTCAGAGTTGGGAGAGAGCTTAGAACAGAGAATGTCAGAGCTGGGAGAGACCTTAGAACAGAGGATGTCAGAGCTGGGAGAGAGCTTAGAACAGAGAATGTCATAGCTGGGAGAAACCTTAGAACAGAATATCAGAGCTGGGAGACCCTCAAAACACAGAATACCGGAACATAGAACACAGAATGTCAGAACTGGGAAAGATCTTGGAGCATCAATTGTCTTAGTTAAAAAGAACTTTGTAATATAAAATATCAGAACTGGAAGGAACCTTAGAATTTATGTTAGAGTTCAGATGGATCTTAGTGGTCATCATCACTAAAGTCCTCATTTTATGGATAAGGATTTAGGCTCAGAGAGGCCAGAGAACTTGACTAATGTCTCTGAGATAAAAGCCATACTAGAATTCAGGTCTGGATTGCCTAATTCCTGGTCCTATTTTCTTTCTACTTCACTGACCCGCCTCTCAGTGTATTGTAAAAATCCAACATATTCCATATAAGGGGAGGGGAGTATAAACAGGGCAGTTTGACTTAATGCACAAATTGAATTATAGAGTAAGGAATGTTATAGAATAATTTTTAAAGAAACACAATTATTGCTTGATGCACACAGCATAAACTAAGATATAAACGGGGACTAATAAGTAAAACGAGGCAAGTTAATGAAAAAATTACAATTCACAATAGGCTTCCATTAAATAATAATGTCTCATAAACACCAAAGTCCTTTTGTATGCAAGAATTAATTGCGAGACCCATAAGCTGGTTTAGGTACAATGAAGGAATCTTTAATTTCTTAAAGGTTTATTGTTCCTCTCTTTTTTTATCTCCTCCCCCCAAAAAAATCCCAGTCTCCTAGTAGTAGATATAATTTCTCCCTTGCAGATTTTCAGGAAATCCAGTTGTTACTTAATAAGAATAACCATGTCCTTTTTCTTGAGGATTTCAAATTACTGGGGCCTGATTTAATGAGGCTTTACTATACAATTTTATTTCATTAAGTCAACTTGTTTTCCTGCATTCATAATTTATAGATTGACAAACTATGGAGCCAGCTTGTTTTATGAAACTAAGACCCTCTGATTTAAGAAATACTGAGCTGGGGAATATGGCGAGACTTAGTAGGTTATGTATAATACTGAAGACACACAAAGAGAGATTCCAAATAACTAGAAGAAAAAATGAGGGAATCAATTATAATTACCAACCCACTTTCTGAATATTGCCTCATAGGAAAGTAGGCTGAATGGCGAACATTGGA
This sequence comes from Monodelphis domestica, assembly GCF_027887165.1. NCBI lineage: Eukaryota > Metazoa > Chordata > Mammalia > Didelphimorphia > Didelphidae > Monodelphis > Monodelphis domestica. Next base: position 390,953,892 of record NC_077230.1, read on the forward strand.
CAGGGTGCAAGAGGACATGGGAAAGTGGAGGAAAGATAGGATGTGATTCAAGGAGAGGGCAATGTAATACAATCTCAATCACAAATCATTTGAGCTGGAAGGGACCCCAGAAAGGTTTTAGAACTGGAATAGTATCTTCTTCACTTCTGAGAAATCCAGTCCAATATAGTCCATCATTGGTTGGTTAGAACCTTTATAAACATATAAACTGTTGAGCTGCAAAATAAGAAGGTTCCAGTCTTGATTAATAAGATGAAAATCAAATCTTAACCAGGATCCAATCTCAATGAAAAAGAAAGAAGAGGAGGGAAAGAGAAAGGAGAGAAAGATAAAGTTCTCCACCCCCACCATCCTTTTCCCTTTGATCTTTGGAATTCTTTCTTCTTGTGCTAAAAGAGACCCATGAACCCAAATGTCTGAATATTTTCTAAAAGCTTGACAAGGCTCTAAAATGAAGGAGGGGGTGGGCAGTAGGAAATAGAGTATCTGTTTTAATATCTTCATCACTATAGGCTTTCAACTCAGTCTACTTACTGGTGGGGGGGGCCTTGTTTTTGGGAACCCAGCTTCAATTTTTTTTTGGAAAGTCAATGAGATAACCAGATTCTTTTTTTAATAAAAATTTACTTTAAGGGAACGGGGTGAGGAGAGCGGAGGGAAAGAATATGAATCTTGTAACCATGGAAAAATATTCTAAATCATCTAATTAAATAAACAAAATAGGTGCTTAACAAAAAAAATAAAAAAATAAAAATTCACTTTAATGTCAAATTCACAAGAACTTATTTCCTCTGGAAGGCAAAACCAAGCCTCAGACTTCCTGAATAACAGTGATTTTGACTCTCTCTCTCTCTCTCTCTCTCTCTCTCTCTCTCTCTCTCTCTCTCTCTCTCTCTCTCTCTCTCTCTCTCTCTCTCTCTCTCTCTCTCTCTCTCTCTCCCCCTACATTCAGTCCTCTCCCTCCCAGCTAATCTCTTTGCTTGCCCGACAGGAGAGGCAATCTGGCCTTCATATTAATACTTTATTAAATGTACACGTCCCAAAAGATAAACATCAGCCTATTACCGTCTCTCCGTTATAGAGTGCCTGCTTGTCACCGGACAGCTATTTGGGTCTGGTTCGTTTTTCCATCTAACTCCTTTCTGCTGAAGGGCAAGGAACAGATTGAAGATACATTATTGAATGGAGGGGTTAGGGAGGGAGCAAGTGGAGGAGTTGGGAGGGGCAGGGAGAGAAGGATGGGGAGAGGAAGCAGGTTTCATTTTATTTCTGTTGTTCACAGACTTAATTCTGCTTGTTCTCTGGGAGCTGGAAATGCCTGATGTCTCTGGAGACCTGGCTCTGGAGGCCAGTTTTTCCATAGAGGATGAGGGGCTCAAGTTCATATTTGTAGGTACTAATATGATACTGAGCAGCTGGTCCAGCTTTCTGAGGAAATGGCATTCAGGGAGCAGGCTGAGAAAGTGGGGAGCCCTCCTGGTGGGCTCTGGGGACACATCGGCTTTGAGTCTTTCTGAGAAGAGCAGTGGCCCTGCACTGACTCAAGGGGAAGCAGAGTCACAAAGGCATCAAGGTTCTGTAAGATTTGGAACCCTCGTGTTCTGCTGGAGTACAAGCTTCACAGGAGTAGAGACAGGAATTGGATCTCTGATTCCAGTGGCATAGGAATGATTTTTTAAACTAAGCCCTCATCCTGGTACTCAGAACTCTTGGATCTACCCCCACCTCACCTTTCTCTAATTTCATTTCCCACTCTCTCTATAATCTGAACCCTTTGGGGGCTAGGGCAATTTCCCCCCTTTCAGACTAATTTTTTCCATCCAGTAGTTTCTTTATAATAACACTAGTGATTTACATAAAGTAATTTACAGAATGGTGCAGAGGCCAGATTGTTGATCTTGGAATAAGGAAGAGTCAGCTTCGAATCATGCTTCTGAAATTTCCCAGCTGTGTGACTTTGAGGAGGTCACTTAGCCTCTTAGTAATAACTAATAATAATAACTATCATTTTCATAGGCTTACTCTGTGCTAGGCACTATGTGTCTAAGCACTTTATAAATATTATCTCATGTGATCTTCACAAGAGCCCTGGGAGACTGGAGTTGTTTTTATCTCACATTTTACAGATGAGGAAATTGAGGCACAGTTTAAGTGACTTGTCCAGGGTTACATAGATAATAAGGGTCTGAGGCTGGATGTGAGTTCAGGTGTTCCTAATTCCAGGCCCAGTCACCTAGATACTTCTTAGCCTCAGACAGCTTGCTAGGATTTGCCGGGAAAGGCCCAGATGGGTTGCAATTTGCAATCTGTGATCTTCCATGATGAAGAGGGTTCCCTATGCTGATGGAATCACTAAGCCTTCTTTTAATCATGTAATAAGAGGGTGACGCAGCATGGCACAATGCATAGAACACAGACACTGAAGTCATATGACCTGAGTTCCACTCTCATCTCTGACACTTTCTGAGTGACCTTAGGCCAGTCACTTACATTCCATAGGTCTCAGTTTCCTCATCTGTAAAATGAAGGGTCTGGAGTACACAGCCCTTTCTAAGATCCCCTCTCAAACAGAGATCTTATGACCCTAATAAATCAAATAATTCTTCTCCATACATCATTTCATTCCATCCTCCTGAGGACCCTGTGAGAAAAGTAGTGTGGGCATCACTCTTACCATTTGACAGATGACAGAACCAAGGTTAAAAGACTGTAATCACAGAACATCAGAGCTGCAAGGAACCTTTGTCCCATCCCCACATTTTATAGAAAATTATAGAGTCTTCAGAATTAGAAGGGACCTTACTGACCTCCCCCCCCCACAAATCAATCAATCATTAATTGCATTTATTAGCTCTCCTATGTGTCAGGCACTGTAGCCTTACACAGGTGAGGAAATCAGAGCCTTGGACTGGGGAAGAGAGCTGTCCAAGGTCACCAAGCACATTAGTAGGAGACCCAGAACACACAGTCCCTTAGTCCTATCCTTCCTGGTGTTTTGGTCATTTGCATTGCTCTCCTCTGGACTGCCTCCCAGTTTGCAA